>NW_026902725.1:0-159622 GCF_943734735.2 Anopheles gambiae
TCGTTGTTACGGCCATGTTTCATCCAAATGAAGCCATCTTGCACTATTTGAATGGCCTTGAAATTTGATGTTGAGTTTTGTTGCCATCTATTATCGTTGTTACGGCCATGTTTCATCCAAATGAAGCCATCTTGCACTATTTGAATGGCCTTGAAATTTGATGTTGAGTTTTGTTGCCATCTATTATCGTTGTTACGGCCGTGTTTCATCCAAATGAAGCCATCTTGCACTATTTGAATGGCCTTGAAATTTGATGTTGAATTTTGTTGCCATCTATTATCGTTGTTACGGCCATGTTTCATCCAAATGAAGCCATCTTGCACTAATTCAATGGCCTTGAAATTTGATGTTGTGTTTTTTGCCATCTATTATCGTTGTTACGGCCATGTTTCATCCAAATGAAGCCATCTTGCACTATTTGAATGGCCTTGAAATTTGATGTTGAGTTTTTTTGCCATCTATTATCGTTGTTACGGCCATGTTATATCCAAATGAAGCCATATTGCACTATTTGAATGGCCTTGAATTTTGATGTTGAATTTTGTTGCCATCTATTATCGTTGTTACGGCCATGTTTCATCCAAATGAAGCCATCTTGCACTATTTGAATGGCCTTGAAATTTGATGTTGAGTTTTTTTGCCATCTATTATCGTTGTTACGGCCATGTTTCATCCAAATGAAGCCATCTTGCACTATTTGCATGTACTTAAAATTTGATGTTGAGTTTTTTTGCCATCTATTATCGTTGTTACGGCCATGTTTCATCCAAATGAAGCCATTTTGCACTATTTGAATGGCCTTGAAATTTGATGTTGAATTTTGTTGCCATCTATTATCGTTGTTTCGGCCGTGTTTCATCCAAATGAAGCCATATTGCACTATTTGAATGGCCTTGAAATTTGATGTTGAGTTGTGTTGCCATCTATTATCGTTGTTACGGCCGTGTTTCATCCAAATGAAGCCATCCTGCACTATTTGAATGGCCTTGAAATTTGATGTTGAATTTTGTTGCCATGTATTATTGTTGTTACGGCCATGTTTCATCCAAATGAAGCCATCTTGCACTATTTGAATGGCCTTGAAATTTGATGTTGAATTTTGTTGCCATCTATTATCGTTGTTACGGCCATGTTTCATCCAAATGAAGCCATCTTGCACTTATTCAATGGCCTTGAAATTTGATGTTGTGTTTTTTGCCATCTATTATCGTTGTTACGGCCATGTTTCATCCAAATGAAGCCATCTTGCACTATTTGAATGGCCTTGAAATTTGATGTTGAGTTTTTTTGCCATCTATTATCGTTGTTACGGCCATGTTATATCCAAATGAAGCCATATTGCACTATTTGAATGGCCTTGAATTTTGATGTTGAATTTTGTTGCCATCTATTATCGTTGTTACGGCCATGTTTCATCCAAATGAAGCCATCTTGCACTATTTGAATGGCCTTGAAATTTGATGTTGAGTTTTTTTGCCATCTATTATCGTTGTTACGGCCATGTTTCATCCAAATGAAGCCATCTTGCACTATTTGCATGTACTTAAAATTTGATGTTGAGTTTTGTTGCCATCTATTATCGTTGTTACGGCCATGTTTCATCCAAATGAAGCCATCTTGCACTATTTGCATGTACTTAAAATTTGATGTTGAGTTTTGTTGCCATCTATTATCGTTGTTACGGCCATGTTTCATCCAAATGAAGCCATCTTGCACTATTTGAATGGCCTTGAAATTTGATGTTGAATTTTGTTGCCATCTATTATCGTTGTTACGGCCATGTTTCATCCAAATGAAGCCATATTGCACTATTTGAATGGCCTTGAAATTTGATGTTGAATTTTGTTGTCATCTATTATCGTTGTTACGGCCCAGTTTCATCCAAATAAAGCCATATTGTACTATTTGAATGGCCTTGAAATTTGATGTTGAGTTTTTTTTTGCCATCTATTATCGTTGTTACGGCCATGTTTCATCCAAATGAAGCCATCTTGCACTATTTGCATGTACTTAAAATTTGATGTTGAGTTTTGTTGCCATCTATTATCGTTGTTACGGCCATGTTTCATCCAAAAGAAGCCATATTGCACTATTTGAATGGCCTTGAAATTTGATGTTGAATTTTGTTGCCATCTATTATCGTTGTTACGGCCATGTTTCATCCAAATGAAGCCATATTGCACTATTTGAATGGCCTTGAAATTTGATGTTGAATTTTGTTGCCATCTATTATCGTTGTTACGGCCATGTTTCATCCAAATGAAGCCATCTTGCACTATTTGAATGGCCTTGAAATTTGATGTTGAGTTTTGTTGCCATCTATTATCATTGTTACGGCCATGTTTCATCCAAATGAAGCCATATTGCTCTATTTGAATGGCCTTGAAATTGATGTTGAGTTTTTTTGCCATCTATTATCGTTGTTACGGCCATGTTTCATCCAAATGAAGCCATCTTGCACTATTTGCATGTACTTAAAATTTGATGTTGAGTTTTGTTGCCATCTATTATCGTTGTTACGGCCATGTTTCATCCAAATGAAGCCATCTTGCACTATTTGAATGGCCTTGAAATTTGATGTTGAATTTTGTTGCCATCTATTATCGTTGTTACGGCCATGTTTCATCCAAATGAAGCCATATTGCACTATTTGAATGGCCTTGAAATTTGATGTTGAATTTTGTTGCCATCTATTATCGTTGTTACGGCCATGTTTCATCCAAATGAAGCCATCTTGCACTATTTGAATGGCCTTGAAATTTGATGTTTAGTTTTTTTTGCCATCTATTATCGTTGTTACGGCCATGTTTCATCCAAATGAAGCCATCTTGCACTATTTGCATGTACTTAAAATTTGATGTTGAGTTTTGTTGCCATCTATTATCGTTGTTACGGCCATGTTATATCCAAATGAAGCCATGTTGCACTATTTGAATGGCCTTGAAATTTGATGTTGAATTTTGTTGCCATCTATTATCGTTGTTACGGCCATGTTTCATCCAAATGAAGCCATCTTGCACTATTTGAATGGCCTTGAAATTTGATGTTGAGTTTTTTTGCCATCTATTATCGTTGTTACGGCCATGTTACATCCAAATGAAGCCATCTTGCACTATTTGCATGTACTTAAAATTTGATGTTGAGTTTTGTTGCCATCTATTATCGTTGTTACGGCCATGTTTCATCCAAATGAAGCCATCTTGCACTAATTCAATGGCCTTGAAATTTGATGTTGAATTTTGTTGCCATCTATTATCGTTGTTACGGCCCTGTTTCATCCAAATGAAGCCATATTGCTCTATTTGAATGGCCTTGAAATTTTATGTTTAGTTTTTTTTGCCATCTATTATCGTTGTTACGGCCATGTTTCATCCAAATGAAGCCATCTTGCACTATTTGAATGGACTTAAAATTTGATGTTGAGTTTTGTTGCCATCTATTATCGTTGTTACGGCCATGTTACATCCAAATAAAGGCATCTTGCACTAATATATTGGCCTTGAAATTTGATGTTGAATTTTGTTGCCATTTATTATCGTTGTTACGGCCATGTTTCATCCAAATGAAGCCATCTTGCACTATTTGAATGGCCTTGAAATTTGATGTTGAATTTTGTTGCCATCTATTATCGTTGTTACGGCCATGTTTCATCCAAATAAAGGCATCTTGCTCTAATTCAATGGCCTTGAAATTTGATGTTGAGTTTTTTTGCCATCTATTATCGTTGTTACGGCCATGTTTCATCCAAATGAAGCCAACTTGCACTATTTGAATGGCCTTGAAATTTGATGTTGAGTTTTTTTGCCATCTATTATCGTTGTTACGGCCATGTTTCATCCAAATGAAGCCATGTTGTACTATTTGAATGGCCTTGAAATTTGATGTTGAGTTTTTTTGCCATCTATTATCGTTGTTACGGCCGTGTTTCATCCAAATGAAGCCATCTTGCACTATTTGAATGACCTTGAAATTTGATGTTGAATTTTGTTGCCATCTATTATCGTTGTTACGGCCATGTTTCATCCAAATGAAGCCATCTTGCACTATTTGAATGACCTTGAAATTTGATGTTGAATTTTGTTGCCATCTATTATCGTTGTTACGGCCATGTTTCATCCAAATGAAGCCATCTTGCACTATTTGAATGGCCTTGAAATTTGATGTTGCGTTTTGTTGCCATCTATTATCCTTGTTACGGCCATGTTTCATCCAAATGAAGCCATATTGCACTATTTGCATGTACTTTAAATTTGATGTTGAGTTTTTTTGCCATCTATTATCGTTGTTACGGCCGTGTTTCATCCAAATGAAGCCATAATGCACTATTTGAATGGCCTTGAAATTTGATGTTGAATTTTGTTGCCATCTATTATCGTTGTTACGGCCATGTTTCATCCAAATGAAGCCATCTTGCACTATTTGCATGTACTTAAAATTTGATGTTGAGTTTTGTTGCCATCTATTATCGTTGTTACGGCCATGTTTCATCCAAATGAAGCCATATTGCACTATTTGAATGGCCTTGAAATTTGATGTTGAATTTTGTTGCCATCTATTATCGTTGTTACGGCCATGTTTCATCCAAATGAAGCCATCTTGCACTATTTGAATGGCCTGGAAATTTGATGTTGAGTTTTGTTGCCATCTATTATCGTTGTTACGGCCATGTTTCATCCAAATGAAGCCATCTTGCACTATTTGCATGTACTTAAAATTTGATGTTGAGTTTTGTTGCCATCTATTATCGTTGTTACGGCCATGTTTCATCCAAATGAAGCCATATTCCACTATTTGAATGGCCTTGAAATTTGATGTTGAATTTTGTTGCCATCTATTATCGTTGTTACGGCCATGTTTCATCCAAATGAAGCCATCTTGCACTATTTGAATGGCCTTGAAATTTGATGTTGAGTTTTTTCGCCATCTATTATCGTTGTTACGGCCATGTTTCATCCAAATGAAGCCATCTTGCACTATTTGAATGGCCTTGAAATTTGATGTTGAGTTTTGTTGCCATCTATTATCGTTGTTACGGCCATGTTTCATCCAAATGAAGCCATCTTGCACTATTTGAATGGCCTTGAAATTTGATGTTGAGTTTTGTTGCCATCTATTATCGTTGTTACGGCCATGTTTCATCCAAATGAAGCCATCTTGCACTATTTGAATGGCCTTGAAATTTGATGTTGAATTTTGTTGCCATCTATTATCGTTGTTACGGCCGTGTTTCATCCAAATGAAGCCATATTGCACTATTTGAATGGCCTTGAAATTTGATGTTGAGTTTTTTCGCCATCTATTATCGTTTTACGGCCATGTTTCATCCAAATGAAGCCATATTGCACTATTTGCATGTACTTAAAATTTGATGTTGAGTTTTGTTGCCATCTATTATCGTTGTTACGGCCATGTTTCATCCAAATGAAGCCATAATGCACTATTTGAATGGCCTTGAAATTTGATGTTGAATTTTGTTGCCATCTATTATCGTTGTTACGGCCATGTTTCATCCAAATGAAGCCATCTTGCACTATTTGAATGGCCTTGAAATTTGATGTTGAGTTTTGTTGCCATCTATTATCGTTGTTACGGCCATGTTTCATCCAAATGAAGCCATCTTGCACTATTTGAATGGCCTTGAAATTTGATGTTGAGTTTTGTTGCCATCTATTATCGTTGTTACGGCCGTGTTTCATCCAAATGAAGCCATCTTGCACTATTTGAATGGCCTTGAAATTTGATGTTGAATTTTGTTTCCATCTATTATCGTTGTTACGGCCATGTTTCATCCAAATGAAGCCATCTTGCACTATTTGAATGGCCTTGAAATTTGATGTTGAATTTTTTTGCCATCTATTATCGTTGTTACGGCCATGTTTCATCCAAATGAAGCCATCTTGCACTATTTGAATGGCCTTGAAATTTGATGTTGAATTTTTTTGCCATCTATTATCGTTGTTACGGCCATGTTTCATCCAAATGAAGCCATATTGCACTATTTGAATGGCCTTGAAATTTGATGTTGAGTTTTTTTGCCATCTATTATCGTTGTTACGGCCATGTTTCATCCAAATGAAGCCATATTGCACTATTTGAATGGCCTTGAAATTTGATGTTGAGTTTTTTTGCCATCTATTATCGTTGTTACGGCCATGTTTCATCCAATTGAAGCCATTTTGCACTATTTGAATGGCCTTGAAATTTGATGTTGAATTTTGTTGCCATCTATTATCGTTGTTACGGCTGTGTTTCGTCCAAATGAAGCCATATTGCACTATTTGAATGGCCTTGAAATTTGATGTTGAGTTTTGTTGCCATCTATTATCGTTGTTACGGCCGTGTTTCATCCAAATGAAGCCATCCTGCACTATTTGAATGGCCTTGAAATTTGATGTTGAATTTTGTTGCCATGTTTTATTGTTGTTAAGGCCATGTTTCATCCAAATGAAGCCATCTTGCACTATTTGAATGGCCTTGAAATTTGATGTTGAATTTTGTTGCCATCTATTATCGTTGTTACGGCCATGTTTCATCCAAAAGAAGCCATCTTGCACTAATTCAATGGCCTTGAAATTTGATGTTGTGTTTTTTTGCCATCTATTATCGTTGTTACGGCCATGTTTCATCCAAATGAAGCCATCTTGCACTATTTGAATGGCCTTGAAATTTGATGTTGAGTTTTTTTGCCATCTATTATCGTTGTTACGGCCATGTTATATCCAAATGAAGCCATCTTGCACTAGTTGAATGGCCTTGAATTTTGATGTTGAATTTTGTTGCCATCTATTATCGTTGTTACGGCCATGTTTCATCCAAATGAAGCCATCTTGCACTATTTGAATGGCCTTGAAATTTGATGTCGAGTTTTTTTGCTATCTATTATCGTTGTTACGGCCATGTTACATCCAAATGAAGCCATCTTGCACTATTTGCATGTACTTCAAATTTGATGTTGAGTTTTGTTGCCATCTATTATCGTTGTTACGGCCATGTTTCATCCAAATGAAGCCATATTGCACTATTTCAATGGCCTTGAAATTTGATGTTGAATTTTGTTGCCATCTATTATCGTTGTTACGGCCATGTTTCATCCAAATGAAGCCATCTTGCACTATTTGAATGGCCTTGAAATTTGATGTTGAGTTTTTTTGCTATCTATTATCGTTGTTACGGCCATGTTTCATCCAAATGAAGTCATATTGCACTATTTGAATGGCCTTGAAATTTGATGTTGAATTTTGTTGCCATCTATTATCGTTGTTACGGCCATGTTTCATCCAAATGAAGCCATCTTGCACTAATTCAATGGCCTTGAAATTTGATGTTGAATTTTGTTGCCATCTATTATCGTTGTTACGGCCATGTTTCATCCAAATGAAGCCATATTGCACTATTTGAATGGCCTTGAAATTTGATGTTTAGTTTTTTTTGCCATCTATTATCGTTGTTACGGCCATGTTTCATCCAAATGAAGCCATATTGCACTATTTGAATGGCCTTGAAATTTGATGTTGAATTTTGTTGCCATCTATTATCGTTGTTACGGCCGTGTTTCATCCAAATGAAGCCATCTTGTACTGTTTGAATGGCCTTGAAATTTGATGTTGAATTTTGTTGCCATCTATTATCGTTGTTACGGCCATGTTTCATCCAAATGAAGCCATCTTGCACTATTTGCATGTACTTAAAATTTGATGTTGAGTTTTGTTGCCATCTATTATCGTTGTTACGGCCATGTTTCATCCAAATGAAGCCATCTTGCACTATTTGAATGGCCTTGAAATTTGATGTTGAATTTTGTTGCCATCTATTATCGTTGTTACGGCCATGTTTCATCCAAATGAAGCCATATTGCACTATTTGAATGGCCTTGAAATTTGATGTTGAATTTTGTTGTCATCTATTATCGTTGTTACGGCCATGTTTCATCCAAATAAAGCCATATTGTACTATTTGAATGGCCTTGAAATTTGATGTTGAGTTTTTTTTTGCCATCTATTATCGTTGTTACGGCCATGTTTCATCCAAATGAAGCCATCTTGCACTATTTGCATGTACTTAAAATTTGATGTTGAGTTTTGTTGCCATCTATTATCGTTGTTACGGCCATGTTTCATCCAAATGAAGCCATCTTGCACTATTTGAATGGCCTTGAAATTTGATGTTGAATTTTGTTGCCATCTATTATCGTTGTTACGGCCATGTTTCATCCAAATGAAGCCATCTTGCACTATTTGCATGTACTTAAAATTTGATGTTGAGTTTTGTTGCCATCTATTATCGTTGTTACGGCCATGTTTCATCCAAATGAAGCCATCTTGCACTATTTGCATGTACTTAAAATTTGATGTTGAATTTTGTTGCCATCTATTATCGTTGTTACGGCCATGTTTCATCCAAATGAAGCCATCTTGCACTATTTGAATGGCCTTGAAATTTGATGTTGAATTTTGTTGCCATCTATTATCGTTGTTACGGCCATGTTTCATCCAAATGAAGCCATATTGCACTATTTGAATGGCCTTGAAATTTGATGTTGAATTTTGTTGTCATCTATTATCGTTGTTACGGCCCAGTTTCATCCAAATAAAGCCATATTGTACTATTTGAATGGCCTTGAAATTTGATGTTGAGTTTTTTTTTGCCATCTATTATCGTTGTTACGGCCATGTTTCATCCAAATGAAGCCATCTTGCACTATTTGCATGTACTTAAAATTTTATGTTGAGTTTTGTTGCCATCTATTATCGTTGTTACGGCCATGTTTCATCCAAATGAAGCCATATTGCACTATTTGAATGGCCTTGAAATTTGATGTTGAATTTTGTTGCCATCTATTATCGTTGTTACGGCCATGTTTCATCCAAATGAAGCCATATTGCACTATTTGAATGGCCTTGAAATTTGATGTTGAATTTTGTTGCCATCTATTATCGTTGTTACGGCCATGTTTCATCCAAATGAAGCCATATTGCACTATTTGAATGGCCTTGAAATTTGATGTTGAGTTTTTTTGCCATCTATTATCGTTGTTACGGCCATGTTTCATCCAAATGAAGCCATCTTGCACTATTTGCATGTACTTAAAATTTGATGTTGAGTTTTGTTGCCATCTATTATCGTTGTTACGGCCATGTTTCATCCAAATGAAGCCATATTGCACTATTTGAATGGCCTTGAAATTTGATGTTGAATTTTGTTGCCATCTGTTATCGTTGTTACGGCCATGTTTCATCCAAATGAAGCCATATTGCACTATTTGAATGGCCTTGAAATTTGATGTTGAATTTTGTTGCCATTTATTATCGTTGTTACGGCCATGTTTCATCCAAATGAAGCCATCTTGCACTATTTGAATGGCCTTGAAATTTGATGTTGAATTTTGTTGCCATCTATTATCGTTGTTACGGCCATGTTTCATCCAAATAAAGGCATCTTGCTCTAATTCAATGGCCTTGAAATTTGATGTTGAGTTTTTTTGCCATCTATTATCGTTGTTACGGCCATGTTTCATCCAAATGAAGCCATCTTGCACTATTTGAATGGCCTTGAAATTTGATGTTGAGCTTTTTGCCATCTATTATCGTTGTTACGGCCGTGTTTCATCCAAATGAAGCCATCTTGCACTATTTGAATGGCCTTGAAATTTGATGTTGAGTTTTGTTGCCATCTATTATCGTTGTTACGGCCGTGTTTCATCCAAATGAAGCCATCTTGCACTATTTGAATGACCTTGAAATTTGATGTTGAATTTTGTTGCCATCTATTATCGTTGTTACGGCCATGTTTCATCCAAATGAAGCCATCTTGCACTATTTGAATGACCTTGAAATTTGATGTTGAATTTTGTTGCCATCTATTATCGTTGTTACGGCCATGTTTCATCCAAATGAAGCCATAATGCACTATTTGAATGGCCTTGAAATTTGATGTTGAGTTTTGTTGCCATCTATTATCCTTGTTACGGCCATGTTTCATCCAAATGAAGCCATATTGCACTATTTGCATGTACTTAAAATTGGATGTTGAGTTTTTTTGCCATCTATTATCGTTGTTACGGCCATGTTTCATCCAAATGAAGCCATAATGCACTATTTGAATGGCCTTGAAATTTGATGTTGAATTTTGTTGCCATCTATTATCGTTGTTACGGCCATGTTTCATCCAAATGAAGCCATTTTGCACTATTTGCATGTACTTAAAATTTGATGTTGAGTTTTGTTGCCATCTATTATCGTTGTTACGGCCATGTTTCATCCAAATGAAGCCATATTGCACTATTTGAATGGCCTTGAAATTTGATGTTGAATTTTGTTGCCATCTATTATCGTTGTTACGGCCATGTTTCATCCAAATGAAGCCATCTTGCACTATTTGAATGGCCTGGAAATTTGATGTTGAATTTTGTTGCCATCTATTATCGTTGTTACGGCCATGTTTCATCCAAATGAAGCCATCTTGCACTATTTGCATGTACTTAAAATTTGATGTTGAGTTTTGTTGCCATCTATTATCGTTGTTTCGGCCATGTTTCATCCAAATGAAGCCATCTTGCACTATTTGAATGACCTTGAAATTTGATGTTGAATTTTGTTGCCATCTATTATCGTTGTTACGGCCATGTTTCATCCAAATGAAGCCATCTTGCACTATTTGAATGGCCTTGAAATTTGATGTTGAGTTTTTTTGCCATCTATTATCGTTGTTACGGCCATGTTTCATCCAAATGAAGCCATCTTGCACTATTTGAATGGCCTTGAAATTTGATGTTGAGTTTTGTTGCCATCTATTATCGTTGTTACGGCCATGTTTCATCCAAATGAAGCCATCTTGCACTATTTGAATGGCCTTGAAATTTGATGTTGAGTTTTGTTGCCATCTATTATCGTTGTTACGGCCGTGTTTCATCCAAATGAAGCCATCTTGCACTATTTGAATGGCCTTGAAATTTGATGTTGAATTTTGTTGCCATCTATTATCGTTGTTACGGCCATGTTTCATCCAAATGAAGCCATCTTGCACTTATTCAATGGCCTTGAAATTTGATGTTGTGTTTTTTGCCATCTATTATCGTTGTTACGGCCATGTTTCATCCAAATGAAGCCATCTTGCACTATTTGAATGGCCTTGAAATTTGATGTTGAGTTTTTTTGCCATCTATTATCGTTGTTACGGCCATGTTATATCCAAATGAAGCCATATTGCACTATTTGAATGGCCTTGAATTTTGATGTTGAATTTTGTTGCCATCTATTATCGTTGTTACGGCCATGTTTCATCCAAATGAAGCCATCTTGCACTATTTGAATGGCCTTGAAATTTGATGTTGAGTTTTTTTGCCATCTATTATCGTTGTTACGGCCATGTTTCATCCAAATGAAGCCATCTTGCACTATTTGCATGTACTTAAAATTTGATGTTGAGTTTTTTGCCATCTATTATCGTTGTTACGGCCATGTTTCATCCAAATGAAGCCATTTTGCACTATTTGAATGGCCTTGAAATTTGATGTTGAATTTTGTTGCCATCTATTATCGTTGTTTCGGCCGTGTTTCATCCAAATGAAGCCATATTGCACTATTTGAATGGCCTTGAAATTTGATGTTGAGTTTTGTTGCCATCTATTATCGTTGTTACGGCCGTGTTTCATCCAAATGAAGCCATCCTGCACTATTTGAATGGCCTTGAAATTTGATGTTGAGTTTTGTTGCCATGTATTATTGTTGTTACGGCCATGTTTCATCCAAATGAAGCCATCTTGCACTATTTGAATGGCCTTGAAATTTGATGTTGAATTTTGTTGCCATCTATTATCGTTGTTACGGCCATGTTTCATCCAAATGAAGCCATCTTGCACTTATTCAATGGCCTTGAAATTTGATGTTGTGTTTTTTGCCATCTATTATCGTTGTTACGCCCATGTTTCATCCAAATGAAGCCATCTTGCACTATTTGAATGGCCTTGAAATTTGATGTTGAGTTTTTTTGCCATCTATTATCGTTGTTACGGCCATGTTATATCCAAATGAAGCCATATTGCACTATTTGAATGGCCTTGAATTTTGATGTTGAATTTTGTTGCCATCTATTATCGTTGTTACGGCCATGTTTCATCCAAATGAAGCCATCTTGCACTATTTGAATGGCCTTGAAATTTGATGTTGAGTTTTTTTGCCATCTATTATCGTTGTTACGGCCATGTTTCATCCAAATGAAGCCATCTTGCACTATTTGCATGTACTTAAAATTTGATGTTGAGTTTTGTTGCCATCTATTATCGTTGTTACGGCCATGTTTCATCCAAATGAAGCCATCTTGCACTATTTGCATGTACTTAAAATTTGATGTTGAATTTTGTTGCCATCTATTATCGTTGTTACGGCCATGTTTCATCCAAATGAAGCCATCTTGCACTATTTGAATGGCCTTGAAATTTGATGTTGAGTTTTTTTGCCATCTATTATCGTTGTTACGGCCATGTTTCATCCAAATGAAGCCATCTTGCACTATTTGCATGTACTTAAAATTTGATGTTGAGTTTTGTTGCCATCTATTATCGTTGTTACGGCCATGTTTCATCCAAATGAAGCCATATTGCACTATTTGAATGGCCTTGAAATTTGATGTTGAATTTTGTTGCCATCTATTATCGTTGTTACGGCCATGTTTCATCCAAATGAAGCCATATTGCACTATTTGAATGGCCTTGAAATTTGATGTTGAATTTTGTTGCCATTTATTATCGTTGTTACGGCCATGTTTCATCCAAATGAAGCCATCTTGCACTATTTGAATGGCCTTGAAATTTGATGTTGAATTTTGTTGCCATCTATTATCGTTGTTACGGCCATGTTTCATCCAAATAAAGGCATCTTGCTCTAATTCAATGGCCTTGAAATTTGATGTTGAGTTTTTTTGCCATCTATTATCGTTGTTACGGCCATGTTTCATCCAAATGAAGCCATCTTGCACTATTTGAATGGCCTTGAAATTTGATGTTGAGCTTTTTGCCATCTATTATCGTTGTTACGGCCGTGTTTCATCCAAATGAAGCCATCTTGCACTATTTGAATGGCCTTGAAATTTGATGTTGAGTTTTTTTGCCATCTATTATCGTTGTTACGGCCGTGTTTCATCCAAATGAAGCCATCTTGCACTATTTGAATGACCTTGAAATTTGATGTTGAATTTTGTTGCCATCTATTATCGTTGTTACGGCCATGTTTCATCCAAATGAAGCCATCTTGCACTATTTGAATGACCTTGAAATTTGATGTTGAATTTTGTTGCCATCTATTATCGTTGTTACGGCCATGTTTCATCCAAATGAAGCCATAATGCACTATTTGAATGGCCTTGAAATTTGATGTTGAGTTTTGTTGCCATCTATTATCCTTGTTACGGCCATGTTTCATCCAAATGAAGCCATATTGCACTATTTGCGTGTACTTAAAATTGGATGTTGAGTTTTTTTGCCATCTATTATCGTTGTTACGGCCATGTTTCATCCAAATGAAGCCATAATGCACTATTTGAATGGCCTTGAAATTTGATGTTGAATTTTGTTGCCATCTATTATCGTTGTTACGGCCATGTTTCATCCAAATGAAGCCATCTTGCACTATTTGCATGTACTTAAAATTTGATGTTGAGTTTTGTTGCCATCTATTATCGTTGTTACGGCCATGTTTCATCCAAATGAAGCCATATTGCACTATTTGAATGGCCTTGAAATTTGATGTTGAATTTTGTTGCCATCTATTATCGTTGTTACGGCCATGTTTCATCCAAATGAAGCCATCTTGCACTATTTGAATGGCCTGGAAATTTGATGTTGAATTTTGTTGCCATCTATTATCGTTGTTACGGCCATGTTTCATCCAAATGAAGCCATCTTGCACTATTTGCATGTACTTAAAATTTGATGTTGAGTTTTGTTGCCATCTATTATCGTTGTTTCGGCCATGTTTCATCCAAATGAAGCCATATTCCACTATTTGAATGGCCTTGAAATTTGATGTTGAATTTTGTTGCCATCTATTATCGTTGTTACGGCCATGTTTCATCCAAATGAAGCCATCTTGCACTATTTGAATGGCCTTGAAATTTGATGTTGAGTTTTTTTGCCATCTATTATCGTTGTTACGGCCATGTTTCATCCAAATGAAGCCATCTTGCACTATTTGAATGGCCTTGAAATTTGATGTTGAGTTTTGTTGCCATCTATTATCGTTGTTACGGCCATGTTTCATCCAAATGAAGCCATCTTGCACTATTTGAATGGCCTTGAAATTTGATGTTGAGTTTTGTTGCCATCTATTATCGTTGTTACGGCCGTGTTTCATCCAAATGAAGCCATCTTGCACTATTTGAATGGCCTTGAAATTTGATGTTGAATTTTGTTGCCATCTATTATCGTTGTTACGGCCATGTTTCATCCAAATGAAGCCATCTTGCACTTATTCAATGGCCTTGAAATTTGATGTTGTGTTTTTTGCCATCTATTATCGTTGTTACGCCCATGTTTCATCCAAATGAAGCCATCTTGCACTATTTGAATGGCCTTGAAATTTGATGTTGAGTTTTTTTGCCATCTATTATCGTTGTTACGGCCATGTTATATCCAAATGAAGCCATATTGCACTATTTGAATGGCCTTGAATTTTGATGTTGAATTTTGTTGCCATCTATTATCGTTGTTACGGCCATGTTTCATCCAAATGAAGCCATCTTGCACTATTTGAATGGCCTTGAAATTTGATGTTGAGTTTTTTTGCCATCTATTATCGTTGTTACGGCCATGTTTCATCCAAATGAAGCCATCTTGCACTATTTGCATGTACTTAAAATTTGATGTTGAGTTTTTTGCCATCTATTATCGTTGTTACGGCCATGTTTCATCCAAATGAAGCCATTTTGCACTATTTGAATGGCCTTGAAATTTGATGTTGAATTTTGTTGCCATCTATTATCGTTGTTACGGCCGTGTTTCATCCAAATGAAGCCATATTGCACTATTTGAATGGCCTTGAAATTTGATGTTGAGTTTTGTTGCCATCTATTATCGTTGTTACGGCCGTGTTTCATCCAAATGAAGCCATCCTGCACTATTTGAATGGCCTTGAAATTTGATGTTGAGTTTTGTTGCCATGTATTATTGTTGTTACGGCCATGTTTCATCCAAATGAAGCCATCTTGCACTATTTGAATGGCCTTGAAATTTGATGTTGAATTTTGTTGCCATCTATTATCGTTGTTACGGCCATGTTTCATCCAAATGAAGCCATCTTGCACTTATTCAATGGCCTTGAAATTTGATGTTGTGTTTTTTGCCATCTATTATCGTTGTTACGCCCATGTTTCATCCAAATGAAACCATCTTGCACTATTTGAATGGCCTTGAAATTTGATGTTGAGTTTTTTTGCCATCTATTATCGTTGTTACGGCCATGTTATATCCAAATGAAGCCATATTGCACTATTTGAATGGCCTTGAATTTTGATGTTGAATTTTGTTGCCATCTATTATCGTTGTTACGGCCATGTTTCATCCAAATGAAGCCATCTTGCACTATTTGAATGGCCTTGAAATTTGATGTTGAGTTTTTTTGCCATCTATTATCGTTGTTACGGCCATGTTTCATCCAAATGAAGCCATCTTGCACTATTTGCCATGTACTTAAAATTTGATGTTGAGTTTTGTTGCCATCTATTATCGTTGTTACGGCCATGTTTCATCCAAATGAAGCCATCTTGCACTATTTGCATGTACTTAAAATTTGATGTTGAGTTTTGTTGCCATCTATTATCGTTGTTACGGCCATGTTTCATCCAAATGAAGCCATCTTGCACTATTTGAATGGCCTTGAAATTTGATGTTGAATTTGTTGCCATCTATTATCGTTGTTACGGCCATGTTTCATCCAAATGAAGCCATATTGCACTATTTGAATGGCCTTGAAATTTGATGTTGAATTTTGTTGTCATCTATTATCGTTGTTACGGCCAGTTTCATCCAAATAAAGCCATATTGTACTATTTGAATGGCCTTGAAATTTGATGTTGAGTTTTTTTTTGCCATCTATTATCGTTGTTACGGCCATGTTTCATCCAAATGAAGCCATCTTGCACTATTTGCATGTACTTAAAATTTTATGTTGAGTTTTGTTGCCATCTATTATCGTTGTTACGGCCATGTTTCATCCAAAAGAAGCCATATTGCACTATTTGAATGGCCTTGAAATTTGATGTTGAATTTTGTTGCCATCTATTATCGTTGTTACGGCCATGTTTCATCCAAATGAAGCCATATTGCACTATTTGAATGGCCTTGAAATTTGATGTTGAGTTTTGTTGCCATCTATTATCGTTGTTACGGCCATGTTTCATCCAAATGAAGCCATATTGCACTATTTGAATGGCCTTGAAATTTGATGTTGAGTTTTGTTGCCATCTATTATCGTTGTTACGGCTATGTTTCATCCAAATGAAGCCATATTGCTCTATTTGAATGGCCTTGAAATTTGATGTTGAGTTTTTTTGCCATCTATTATCGTTGTTACGGCCATGTTTCATCCAAATGAAGCCATCTTGCACTATTTGCATGTACTTAAAATTTGATGTTGAGTTTTGTTGCCATCTATTATCGTTGTTACGGCCATGTTTCATCCAAATGAAGCCATCTTGCACTATTTGAATGGCCTTGAAATTTGATGTTGAATTTTGTTGCCATCTATTATCGTTGTTACGGCCATGTTTCATCCAAATGAAGCCATATTGCACTATTTGAATGGCCTTGAAATTTGATGTTGAATTTTGTTGCCATCTATTATCGTTGTTACGGCCATGTTTCATCCAAATGAAGCCATCTTGCACTATTTGAATGGCCTTGAAATTTGATGTTTAGTTTTTTTTGCCATCTATTATCGTTGTTACGGCCATGTTTCATCCAAATGAAGCCATCTTGCACTATTTGCATGTACTTAAAATTTGATGTTGAGTTTTGTTGCCATCTATTATCGTTGTTACGGCCATGTTATATCCAAATGAAGCCATGTTGCACTATTTGAATGGCCTTGAAATTTGATGTTGAATTTTGTTGCCATCTATTATCGTTGTTACGGCCATGTTTCATCCAAATGCAGCCATATTGCACTATTTGAATGGCCTTGAAATTTGATGTTGAGTTTTTTTGCCATCTATTATCGTTGTTACGGCCATGTTTCATCCAAATGAAGGCATCTTGCACTATTTGCATGTACTTAAAATTTGATGTTGAGTTTTGTTGCCATCTATTATCGTTGTTACGGCCATGTTTCATCCAAATGAAGCCATCTTGCACTATTTGAATGGCCTTGAAATTTGATGTTGAATTTTGTTGCCATCTATTATCGTTGTTACGGCCATGTTTCATCCAAATGAAGCCATATTGCTCTATTTGAATGGCCTTGAAATTTAATGTTTAGTTTTTTTTGCCATCTATTATCGTTGTTACGGCCATGTTTCATCCAAATGAAGCCATCTTGCACTATTTGAATGGACTTAAAATTTGATGTTGAGTTTTGTTGCCATCTATTATCGTTGTTACGGCCATGTTACATCCAAATAAAGGCATCTTGCACTAATATATTGGCCTTGAAATTTGATGTTGAATTTTGTTGCCATTTATTATCGTTGTTACGGCCATGTTTCATCCAAATGAAGCCATCTTGCACTATTTGAATGGCCTTGAAATTTGATGTTGAATTTTGTTGCCATCTATTATCGTTGTTACGGCCATGTTTCATCCAAATAAAGGCATCTTGCTCTAATTCAATGGCCTTGAAATTTGATGTTGAGTTTTTTTGCCATCTATTATCGTTGTTACGGCCATGTTTCATCCAAATGAAGCCATCTTGCACTATTTGAATGGCCTTGAAATTTGATGTTGAGTTTTTTTTGCCATCTATTATCGTTGTTACGGCCATGTTTCATCCAAATGAAGCCATGTTGTACTATTTGAATGGCCTTGAAATTTGATGTTGAGTTTTTTTGCCATCTATTATCGTTGTTACGGCCGTGTTTCATCCAAATGAAGCCATCTTGCACTATTTGAATGACCTTGAAATTTGATGTTGAATTTTGTTGCCATCTATTATCGTTGTTACGGCCATGTTTCATCCAAATGAAGCCATCTTGCACTATTTGAATGACCTTGAAATTTGATGTTGAATTTTGTTGCCATCTATTATCGTTGTTACGGCCATGTTTCATCCAAATGAAGCCATCTTGCACTATTTGAATGGCCTTGAAATTTGATGTTGCGTTTTGTTGCCATCTATTATCCTTGTTACGGCCATGTTTCATCCAAATGAAGCCATATTGCACTATTTGCATGTACTTAAAATTGGATGTTGAGTTTTTTTGCCATCTATTATCGTTGTTACGGCCATGTTTCATCCAAATGAAGCCATAATGCACTATTTGAATGGCCTTGAAATTTGATGTTGAATTTTGTTGCCATCTATTATCGTTGTTACGGCCATGTTTCATCCAAATGAAGCCATCTTGCACTATTTGCATGTACTTAAAATTTGATGTTGAGTTTTGTTGCCATCTATTATCGTTGTTACGGCCATGTTTCATCCAAATGAAGCCATATTGCACTATTTGAATGGCCTTGAAATTTGATGTTGAATTTTGTTGCCATCTATTATCGTTGTTACGGCCATGTTTCATCCAAATGAAGCCATCTTGCACTATTTGAATGGCCTGGAAATTTGATGTTGAATTTTGTTGCCATCTATTATCGTTGTTACGGCCATGTTTCATCCAAATGAAGCCATCTTGCACTATTTGCATGTACTTAAAATTTGATGTTGAGTTTTGTTGCCATCTATTATCGTTGTTTCGGCCATGTTTCATCCAAATGAAGCCATATTCCACTATTTGAATGGCCTTGAAATTTGATGTTGAATTTTGTTGCCATCTATTATCGTTGTTACGGCCATGTTTCATCCAAATGAAGCCATCTTGCACTATTTGAATGGCCTTGAAATTTGATGTTGAGTTTTTTTGCCATCTATTATCGTTGTTACGGCCATGTTTCATCCAAATGAAGCCATCTTGCACTATTTGAATGGCCTTGAAATTTGATGTTGAGTTTTGTTGCCATCTATTATCGTTGTTACGGCCATGTTTCATCCAAATGAAACCATCTTTCACTATTTGAATGGCCTTGAAATTTGATGTTGAGTTTTGTTGCCATGTATTATCGTTGTTACGGCCGTGTTTCATCCAAATGAAGCCATCTTGCACTATTTGAATGGCCTTGAAATTTGATGTTGAATTTTGTTGCCATCTATTATCGTTGTTACGGCCGTGTTTCATCCAAATGAAGCCATATTGCACTATTTGAATGGCCTTGAAATTTGATGTTGAGTTTTTTCGCCATCTATTATCGTTTTACGGCCATGTTTCATCCAAATGAAGCCATATTGCACTATTTGCATGTACTTAAAATTTGATGTTGAGTTTTGTTGCCATCTATTATCGTTGTTACGGCCATGTTTCATCCAAATGAAGCCATAATGCACTATTTGAATGGCCTTGAAATTTGATGTTGAATTTTGTTGCCATCTATTATCGTTGTTACGGCCGTGTTTCATCCAAATGAAGCCATCTTGCACTATTTGAATGGCCTTGAAATTTGATGTTGAGTTTTGTTGCCATCTATTATCGTTGTTACGGCCATGTTTCATCCAAATGAAGCCATCTTGCACTATTTGAATGGCCTTGAAATTTGATGTTGAGTTTTGTTGCCATCTATTATCGTTGTTACGGCCGTGTTTCATCCAAATGAAGCCATCTTGCACTATTTGAATGGCCTTGAAATTTGATGTTGAATTTTGTTTCCATCTATTATCGTTGTTACGGCCATGTTTCATCCAAATGAAGCCATCTTGCACTATTTGAATGGCCTTGAAATTTGATGTTGAATTTTTTTGCCATCTATTATCGTTGTTACGGCCATGTTTCATCCAAATGAAGCCATCTTGCACTATTTGAATGGCCTTGAAATTTGATGTTGAGTTTTTTTGCCATCTATTATCGTTGTTACGGCCATGTTTCATCCAAATGAAGCCATATTGCACTATTTGAATGGCCTTGAAATTTGATGATGAGTTTTTTTGCCATCTATTATCGTTGTTACGGCCATGTTTCATCCAAATGAAGCCATATTGCACTATTTGAATGGCCTTGAAATTTGATGTTGAGTTTTTTTGCCATCTATTATCGTTGTTACGGCCATGTTTCATCCAATTGAAGCCATTTTGCACTATTTGAATGGCCTTGAAATTTGATGTTGAATTTTGTTGCCATCTATTATCGTTGTTACGGCTGTGTTTCGTCCAAATGAAGCCATATTGCACTATTTGAATGGCCTTGAAATTTGATGTTGAGTTTTGTTGCCATCTATTATCGTTGTTACGGCCGTGTTTCATCCAAATGAAGCCATCCTGCACTATTTGAATGGCCTTGAAATTTGATGTTGAATTTTGTTGCCATGTTTTATTGTTGTTAAGGCCATGTTTCATCCAAATGAAGCCATCTTGCACTATTTGAATGGCCTTGAAATTTGATGTTGAATTTTGTTGCCATCTATTATCGTTGTTACGGCCATGTTTCATCCAAAAGAAGCCATCTTGCACTAATTCAATGGCCTTGAAATTTGATGTTGTGTTTTTTTGCCATCTATTATCGTTGTTACGGCCATGTTTCATCCAAATGAAGCCATCTTGCACTATTTGAATGGCCTTGAAATTTGATGTTGAGTTTTTTTGCCATCTATTATCGTTGTTACGGCCATGTTATATCCAAATGAAGCCATCTTGCACTAGTTGAATGGCCTTGAATTTTGATGTTGAATTTTGTTGCCATCTATTATCGTTGTTACGGCCATGTTTCATCCAAATGAAGCCATCTTGCACTATTTGAATGGCCTTGAAATTTGATGTCGAGTTTTTTTGCTATCTATTATCGTTGTTACGGCCATGTTACATCCAAATGAAGCCATCTTGCACTATTTGCATGTACTTCAAATTTGATGTTGAGTTTTGTTGCCATCTATTATCGTTGTTACGGCCATGTTTCATCCAAATGAAGCCATATTGCACTATTTCAATGGCCTTGAAATTTGATGTTGAATTTTGTTGCCATCTATTATCGTTGTTACGGCCATGTTTCATCCAAATGAAGCCATCTTGCACTATTTGAATGGCCTTGAAATTTGATGTTGAGTTTTTTTGCTATCTATTATCGTTGTTACGGCCATGTTTCATCCAAATGAAGTCATATTGCACTATTTGAATGGCCTTGAAATTTGATGTTGAATTTTGTTGCCATCTATTATCGTTGTTACGGCCATGTTTCATCCAAATGAAGCCATCTTGCACTAATTCAATGGCCTTGAAATTTGATGTTGAATTTTGTTGCCATCTATTATCGTTGTTACGGCCATGTTTCATCCAAATGAAGCCATATTGCACTATTTGAATGGCCTTGAAATTTGATGTTTAGTTTTGTTTGCCATCTATTATCGTTGTTACGGCCATGTTTCATCCAAATGAAGCCATATTGCACTATTTGAATGGCCTTGAAATTTGATGTTGAATTTTGTTGCCATCTATTATCGTTGTTACGGCCGTGTTTCATCCAAATGAAGCCATCTTGTACTGTTTGAATGGCCTTGAAATTTGATGTTGAATTTTGTTGCCATCTATTATCGTTGTTACGGCCATGTTTCATCCAAATGAAGCCATCTTGCACTATTTGCATGTACTTAAAATTTGATGTTGAGTTTTGTTGCCATCTATTATCGTTGTTACGGCCATGTTTCATCCAAATGAAGCCATCTTGCACTATTTGAATGGCCTTGAAATTTGATGTTGAATTTTGTTGCCATCTATTATCGTTGTTACGGCCATGTTTCATCCAAATGAAGCCATATTGCACTATTTGAATGGCCTTGAAATTTGATGTTGAATTTTGTTGTCATCTATTATCGTTGTTACGGCCCAGTTTCATCCAAATAAAGCCATATTGTACTATTTGAATGGCCTTGAAATTTGATGTTGAGTTTTTTTTTGCCATCTATTATCGTTGTTACGGCCATGTTTCATCCAAATGAAGCCATCTTGCACTATTTGCATGTACTTAAAATTTGATGTTGAGTTTTGTTGCCATCTATTATCGTTGTTACGGCCATGTTTCATCCAAATGAAGCCATCTTGCACTATTTGAATGGCCTTGAAATTTGATGTTGAATTTTGTTGCCATCTATTATCGTTGTTACGGCCATGTTTCATCCAAATGAAGCCATCTTGCACTATTTGCATGTACTTAAAATTTGATGTTGAGTTTTGTTGCCATCTATTATCGTTGTTACGGCCATGTTTCATCCAAATGAAGCCATCTTGCACTATTTGCATGTACTTAAAATTTGATGTTGAGTTTTGTTGCCATCTATTATCGTTGTTACGGCCATGTTTCATCCAAATGAAGCCATCTTGCACTATTTGAATGGCCTTGAAATTTGATGTTGAATTTTGTTGCCATCTATTATCGTTGTTACGGCCATGTTTCATCCAAATGAAGCCATATTGCACTATTTGAATGGCCTTGAAATTTGATGTTGAATTTTGTTGTCATCTATTATCGTTGTTACGGCCCAGTTTCATCCAAATAAAGCCATATTGTACTATTTGAATGGCCTTGAAATTTGATGTTGAGTTTTTTTTTGCCATCTATTATCGTTGTTACGGCCATGTTTCATCCAAATGAAGCCATCTTGCACTATTTGCATGTACTTAAAATTTTATGTTGAGTTTTGTTGCCATCTATTATCGTTGTTACGGCCATGTTTCATCCAAATGAAGCCATATTGCACTATTTGAATGGCCTTGAAATTTGATGTTGAATTTTGTTGCCATCTATTATCGTTGTTACGGCCATGTTTCATCCAAATGAAGCCATATTGCACTATTTGAATGGCCTTGAAATTTGATGTTGAATTTTGTTGCCATCTATTATCGTTGTTACGGCCATGTTTCATCCAAATGAAGCCATATTGCACTATTTGAATGGCCTTGAAATTTGATGTTGAGTTTTTTTGCCATCTATTATCGTTGTTACGGCCATGTTTCATCCAAATGAAGCCATCTTGCACTATTTGCATGTACTTAAAATTTGATTTTGAGTTTTGTTGCCATCTATTATCGTTGTTACGGCCATGTTTCATCCAAATGAAGCCATATTGCACTATTTGAATGGCCTTGAAATTTGATGTTGAATTTTGTTGCCATCTGTTATCGTTGTTACGGCCATGTTTCATCCAAATGAAGCCATATTGCACTATTTGAATGGCCTTGAAATTTGATGTTGAATTTTGTTGCCATTTATTATCGTTGTTACGGCCATGTTTCATCCAAATGAAGCCATCTTGCACTATTTGAATGGCCTTGAAATTTGATGTTGAATTTTGTTGCCATCTATTATCGTTGTTACGGCCATGTTTCATCCAAATAAAGGCATCTTGCTCTAATTCAATGGCCTTGAAATTTGATGTTGAGTTTTTTTGCCATCTATTATCGTTGTTACGGCCATGTTTCATCCAAATGAAGCCATCTTGCACTATTTGAATGGCCTTGAAATTTGATGTTGAATTTTGTTGCCATCTATTATTGTTGTTACGGCCGTGTTTCATCCAAATGAAGCCATCTTGCACTATTTGAATGGCCTTGAAATTTGATGTTGAGTTTTTTTGCCATCTATTATCGTTGTTACGGCCGTGTTTCATCCAAATGAAGCCATCTTGCACTATTTGAATGACCTTGAAATTTGATGTTGAATTTTGTTGCCATCTATTATCGTTGTTACGGCCATGTTTCATCCAAATGAAGCCATCTTGCACTATTTGAATGACCTTGAAATTTGATGTTGAATTTTGTTGCCATCTATTATCGTTGTTACGGCCATGTTTCATCCAAATGAAGCCATATTGCACTATTTGAATGGCCTTGAAATTTGATGTTGAGTTTTGTTGCCATCTATTATCCTTGTTACGGCCATGTTTCATCCAAATGAAGCCATATTGCACTATTTGCATGTACTTAAAATTGGATGTTGAGTTTTTTTGCCATCTATTATCGTTGTTACGGCCATGTTTCATCCAAATGAAGCCATAATGCACTATTTGAATGGCCTTGAAATTTGATGTTGAATTTTGTTGCCATCTATTATCGTTGTTACGGCCATGTTTCATCCAAATGAAGCCATTTTGCACTATTTGCATGTACTTAAAATTTGATGTTGAGTTTTGTTGCCATCTATTATCGTTGTTACGGCCATGTTTCATCCAAATGAAGCCATATTGCACTATTTGAATGGCCTTGAAATTTGATGTTGAATTTTGTTGCCATCTATTATCGTTGTTACGGCCATGTTTCATCAAAATGAAGCCATCTTGCACTATTTGAATGGCCTGGAAATTTGATGTTGAATTTTGTTGCCATCTATTATCGTTGTTACGGCCATGTTTCATCCAAATGAAGCCATCTTGCACTATTTGCATGTACTTAAAATTTGATGTTGAGTTTTGTTGCCATCTATTATCGTTGTTTCGGCCATGTTTCATCCAAATGAAGCCATCTTGCACTATTTGAATGACCTTGAAATTTGATGTTGAATTTTGTTGCCATCTATTATCGTTGTTACGGCCATGTTTCATCCAAATGAAGCCATCTTGCACTATTTGAATGGCCTTGAAATTTGATGTTGAGTTTTTTTGCCATCTATTATCGTTGTTACGGCCATGTTTCATCCAAATGAAGCCATCTTGCACTATTTGAATGGCCTTGAAATTTGATGTTGAGTTTTGTTGCCATCTATTATCGTTGTTACGGCCATGTTTCATCCAAATGAAGCCATCTTGCACTATTTGAATGGCCTTGAAATTTGATGTTGAATTTTGTTGCCATCTATTATCGTTGTTACGGCCGTGTTTCATCCAAATGAAGCCATCTTGCACTATTTGAATGGCCTTGAAATTTGATGTTGAATTTTGTTGCCATCTATTATCGTTGTTACGGCCATGTTTCATCCAAATGAAGCCATCTTGCACTTATTCAATGGCCTTGAAATTTGATGTTGTGTTTTTTGCCATCTATTATCGTTGTTACGCCCATGTTTCATCCAAATGAAGCCATCTTGCACTATTTGAATGGCCTTGAAATTTGATGTTGAGTTTTTTTGCCATCTATTATCGTTGTTACGGCCATGTTATATCCAAATGAAGCTATATTGCACTATTTGAATGGCCTTGAATTTTGATGTTGAATTTTGTTGCCATCTATTATCGTTGTTACGGCCATGTTTCATCCAAATGAAGCCATCTTGCACTATTTGAATGGCCTTGAAATTTGATGTTGAGTTTTTTTGCCATCTATTATCGTTGTTACGGCCATGTTTCATCCAAATGAAGCCATCTTGCACTATTTGCATGTACTTAAAATTTGATGTTGAGTTTTTTGCCATCTATTATCGTTGTTACGGCCATGTTTCATCCAAATGAAGCCATTTTGCACTATTTGAATGGCCTTGAAATTTGATGTTGAATTTTGTTGCCATCTATTATCGTTGTTTCGGCCGTGTTTCATCCAAATGAAGCCATATTGCACTATTTGAATGGCCTTGAAATTTGATGTTGAGTTTTGTTGCCATCTATTATCGTTGTTACGGCCGTGTTTCATCCAAATGAAGCCATCCTGCACTATTTGAATGGCCTTGAAATTTGATGTTGAGTTTTGTTGCCATGTATTATTGTTGTTACGGCCATGTTTCATCCAAATGAAGCCATCTTGCACTATTTGAATGGCCTTGAAATTTGATGTTGAATTTTGTTGCCATCTATTATCGTTGTTACGGCCATGTTTCATCCAAATGAAGCCATCTTGCACTTATTCAATGGCCTTGAAATTTGATGTTGTGTTTTTTGCCATCTATTATCGTTGTTACGCCCATGTTTCATCCAAATGAAGCCATCTTGCACTATTTGAATGGCCTTGAAATTTGATGTTGAGTTTTTTTGCCATCTATTATCGTTGTTACGGCCATGTTATATCCAAATGAAGCCATATTGCACTATTTGAATGGCCTTGAATTTTGATGTTGAATTTTGTTGCCATCTATTATCGTTGTTACGGCCATGTTTCATCCAAATGAAGCCATCTTGCACTATTTGAATGGCCTTGAAATTTGATGTTGAGTTTTTTTGCCATCTATTATCGTTGTTACGGCCATGTTTCATCCAAATGAAGCCATCTTGCACTATTTGCATGTACTTAAAATTTGATGTTGAGTTTTGTTGCCATCTATTATCGTTGTTACGGCCATGTTTCATCCAAATGAAGCCATCTTGCACTATTTGCATGTACTTAAAATTTGATGTTGAGTTTTGTTGCCATCTATTATCGTTGTTACGGCCATGTTTCATCCAAATGAAGCCATAATGCACTATTTGAATGGCCTTGAAATTTGATGTTGAGTTTTGTTGCCATCTATTATCGTTGTTACGGCCATGTTTCATCCAAATGAAGCCATATTGCACTATTTGAATGGCCTTGAAATTTGATGTTGAATTTTGTTGTCATCTATTATCGTTGTTACGGCCCAGTTTCATCCAAATAAAGCCATATTGTACTATTTGAATGGCCTTGAAATTTGATGTTGAGTTTTTTTTTGCCATCTATTATCGTTGTTACGGCCATGTTTCATCCAAATGAAGCCATCTTGCACTATTTGCATGTACTTAAAATTTTATGTTGAGTTTTGTTGCCATCTATTATCGTTGTTACGGCCATGTTTCATCCAAAAGAAGCCATATTGCACTATTTGAATGGCCTTGAAATTTGATGTTGAATTTTGTTGCCATCTATTATCGTTGTTACGGCCATGTTTCATCCAAATGAAGCCATATTGCACTATTTGAATGGCCTTGAAATTTGATGTTGAATTTTGTTGCCATCTATTATCGTTGTTACGGCCATGTTTCATCCAAATGAAGCCATCTTGCACTATTTGAATGGCCTTGAAATTTGATGTTGAGTTTTGTTGCCATCTATTATCATTGTTACGGCCATGTTTCATCCAAATGAAGCCATATTGCTCTATTTGAATGGCCTTGAAATTTGATGTTGAGTTTTTTTGCCATCTATTATCGTTGTTACGGCCATGTTTCATCCAAATGAAGCCATCTTGCACTATTTGCATGTACTTAAAATTTGATGTTGAGTTTTGTTGCCATCTATTATCGTTGTTACGGCCATGTTTCATCCAAATGAAGCCATCTTGCACTATTTGAATGGCCTTGAAATTTGATGTTGAATTTTGTTGCCATCTATTATCGTTGTTACGGCCATGTTTCATCCAAATGAAGCCATATTGCACTATTTGAATGGCCTTGAAATTTGATGTTGAATTTTGTTGCCATCTATTATCGTTGTTACGGCCATGTTTCATCCAAATGAAGCCATCTTGCACTATTTGAATGGCCTTGAAATTTGATGTTTAGTTTTGTTTGCCATCTATTATCGTTGTTACGGCCATGTTTCATCCAAATGAAGCCATCTTGCACTATTTGCATGTACTTAAAATTTGATGTTGAGTTTTGTTGCCATCTATTATCGTTGTTACGGCCATGTTATATCCAAATGAAGCCATGTTGCACTATTTGAATGGCCTTGAAATTTGATGTTGAATTTTGTTGCCATCTATTATCGTTGTTACGGCCATGTTTCATCCAAATGCAGCCATATTGCACTATTTGAATGGCCTTGAAATTTGATGTTGAGTTTTTTTGCCATCTATTATCGTTGTTACGGCCATGTTTCATCCAAATGAAGGCATCTTGCACTATTTGCATGTACTTAAAATTTGATGTTGAGTTTTGTTGCCATCTATTATCGTTGTTACGGCCATGTTTCATCCAAATGAAGCCATCTTGCACTATTTGAATGGCCTTGAAATTTGATGTTGAATTTTGTTGCCATCTATTATCGTTGTTACGGCCATGTTTCATCCAAATGAAGCCATATTGCTCTATTTGAATGGCCTTGAAATTTAATGTTTAGTTTTTTTTGCCATCTATTATCGTTGTTACGGCCATGTTTCATCCAAATGAAGCCATCTTGCACTATTTGAATGGACTTAAAATTTGATGTTGAGTTTTGTTGCCATCTATTATCGTTGGTACGGCCATGTTACATCCAAATAAAGGCATCTTGCACTAATATATTGGCCTTGAAATTTGATGTTGAATTTTGTTGCCATTTATTATCGTTGTTACGGCCATGTTTCATCCAAATGAAGCCATCTTGCACTATTTGAATGGCCTTGAAATTTGATGTTGAATTTTGTTGCCATCTATTATCGTTGTTACGGCCATGTTTCATCCAAATGAAGCCATCTTGCACTATTTGCATGTACTTAAAATTTGATGTTGAGTTTTGTTGCCATCTATTATCGTTGTTACGGCCATGTTATATCCAAATGAAGCCATGTTGCACTATTTGAATGGCCTTGAAATTTGATGTTGAATTTTGTTGCCATCTATTATCGTTGTTACGGCCATGTTTCATCCAAATGCAGCCATATTGCACTATTTGAATGGCCTTGAAATTTGATGTTGAGTTTTTTTGCCATCTATTATCGTTGTTACGGCCATGTTTCATCCAAATGAAGCCATCTTGCACTATTTGCATGTACTTAAAATTTGATGTTGAGTTTTGTTGCCATCTATTATCGTTGTTACGGCCATGTTTCATCCAAATGAAGCCATAATGCACTATTTGAATGGCCTTGAAATTTGATGTTGAGTTTTGTTGCCATCTATTATCGTTGTTACGGCCATGTTTCATCCAAATGAAGCCATATTGCACTATTTGAATGGCCTTGAAATTTGATGTTGAATTTTGTTGTCATCTATTATCGTTGTTACGGCCCAGTTTCATCCAAATAAAGCCATATTGTACTATTTGAATGGCCTTGAAATTTGATGTTGAGTTTTTTTTTGCCATCTATTATCGTTGTTACGGCCATGTTTCATCCAAATGAAGCCATCTTGCACTATTTGCATGTACTTAAAATTTTATGTTGAGTTTTGTTGCCATCTATTATCGTTGTTACGGCCATGTTTCATCCAAAAGAAGCCATATTGCACTATTTGAATGGCCTTGAAATTTGATGTTGAATTTTGTTGCCATCTATTATCGTTGTTACGGCCATGTTTCATCCAAATGAAGCCATATTGCACTATTTGAATGGCCTTGAAATTTGATGTTGAATTTTGTTGCCATCTATTATCGTTGTTACGGCCATGTTTCATCCAAATGAAGCCATCTTGCACTATTTGAATGGCCTTGAAATTTGATGTTGAGTTTTGTTGCCATCTATTATCATTGTTACGGCCATGTTTCATCCAAATGAAGCCATATTGCTCTATTTGAATGGCCTTGAAATTTGATGTTGAGTTTTTTTGCCATCTATTATCGTTGTTACGGCCATGTTTCATCCAAATGAAGCCATCTTGCACTATTTGCATGTACTTAAAATTTGATGTTGAGTTTTGTTGCCATCTATTATCGTTGTTACGGCCATGTTTCATCCAAATGAAGCCATCTTGCACTATTTGAATGGCCTTGAAATTTGATGTTGAATTTTGTTGCCATCTATTATCGTTGTTACGGCCATGTTTCATCCAAATGAAGCCATATTGCACTATTTGAATGGCCTTGAAATTTGATGTTGAATTTTGTTGCCATCTATTATCGTTGTTACGGCCATGTTTCATCCAAATGAAGCCATCTTGCACTATTTGAATGGCCTTGAAATTTGATGTTTAGTTTTGTTTGCCATCTATTATCGTTGTTACGGCCATGTTTCATCCAAATGAAGCCATCTTGCACTATTTGCATGTACTTAAAATTTGATGTTGAGTTTTGTTGCCATCTATTATCGTTGTTACGGCCATGTTATATCCAAATGAAGCCATGTTGCACTATTTGAATGGCCTTGAAATTTGATGTTGAATTTTGTTGCCATCTATTATCGTTGTTACGGCCATGTTTCATCCAAATGCAGCCATATTGCACTATTTGAATGGCCTTGAAATTTGATGTTGAGTTTTTTTGCCATCTATTATCGTTGTTACGGCCATGTTTCATCCAAATGAAGCCATCTTGCACTATTTGCATGTACTTAAAATTTGATGTTGAGTTTTGTTGCCATCTATTATCGTTGTTACGGCCATGTTTCATCCAAATGAAGCCATCTTGCACTATTTGAATGGCCTTGAAATTTGATGTTGAATTTTGTTGCCATCTATTATCGTTGTTACGGCCATGTTTCATCCAAATGAAGCCATATTGCTCTATTTGAATGGCCTTGAAATTTAATGTTTAGTTTTTTTTGCCATCTATTATCGTTGTTACGGCCATGTTTCATCCAAATGAAGCCATCTTGCACTATTTGAATGGACTTAAAATTTGATGTTGAGTTTTGTTGCCATCTATTATCGTTGGTACGGCCATGTTACATCCAAATAAAGGCATCTTGCACTAATATATTGGCCTTGAAATTTGATGTTGAATTTTGTTGCCATTTATTATCGTTGTTACGGCCATGTTTCATCCAAATGAAGCCATCTTGCACTATTTGAATGGCCTTGAAATTTGATGTTGAATTTTGTTGCCATCTATTATCGTTGTTACGGCCATGTTTCATCCAAATAAAGGCATCTTGCTCTAATTCAATGGCCTTGAAATTTGATGTTGAGTTTTTTTGCCATCTATTATCGTTGTTACGGCCATGTTTCATCCAAATGAAGCCATCTTGCACTATTTGAATGGCCTTGAAATTTGATGTTGAGTTTTTTTGCCATCTATTATCGTTGTTACGGCCATGTTTCATCCAAATGAAGCCATGTTGTACTATTTGAATGGCCTTGAAATTTGATGTTGAGTTTTTTTGCCATCTATTATCGTTGTTACGGCCGTGTTTCATCCAAATGAAGCCATCTTGCACTATTTGAATGACCTTGAAATTTGATGTTGAATTTTGTTGCCATCTATTATCGTTGTTACGGCCATGTTTCATCCAAATGAAGCCATCTTGCACTATTTGAATGACCTTGAAATTTGATGTTGAATTTTGTTGCCATCTATTATCGTTGTTACGGCCATGTTTCATCCAAATGAAGCCATCTTGCACTATTTGAATGGCCTTGAAATTTGATGTTGCGTTTTGTTGCCATCTATTATCCTTGTTACGGCCATGTTTCATCCAAATGAAGCCATATTGCACTATTTGCATGTACTTAAAATTGGATGTTGAGTTTTTTTGCCATCTATTATCGTTGTTACGGCCATGTTTCATCCAAATGAAGCCATAATGCACTATTTGAATGGCCTTGAAATTTGATGTTGAATTTTGTTGCCATCTATTATCGTTGTTACGGCCATGTTTCATCCAAATGAAGCCATCTTGCACTATTTGCATGTACTTAAAATTTGATGTTGAGTTTTGTTGCCATCTATTATCGTTGTTACGGCCATGTTTCATCCAAATGAAGCCATATTGCACTATTTGAATGGCCTTGAAATTTGATGTTGAATTTTGTTGCCATCTATTATCGTTGTTACGGCCATGTTTCATCCAAATGAAGCCATCTTGCACTATTTGAATGGCCTGGAAATTTGATGTTGAATTTTGTTGCCATCTATTATCGTTGTTACGGCCATGTTTCATCCAAATGAAGCCATCTTGCACTATTTGCATGTACTTAAAATTTGATGTTGAGTTTTGTTGCCATCTATTATCGTTGTTTCGGCCATGTTTCATCCAAATGAAGCCATATTCCACTATTTGAATGGCCTTGAAATTTGATGTTGAATTTTGTTGCCATCTATTATCGTTGTTACGGCCATGTTTCATCCAAATGAAGCCATCTTGCACTATTTGAATGGCCTTGAAATTTGATGTTGAGTTTTTTTGCCATCTATTATCGTTGTTACGGCCATGTTTCATCCAAATGAAGCCATCTTGCACTATTTGAATGGCCTTGAAATTTGATGTTGAGTTTTGTTGCCATCTATTATCGTTGTTACGGCCATGTTTCATCCAAATGAAGCCATCTTGCACTATTTGAATGGCCTTGAAATTTGATGTTGAGTTTTGTTGCCATCTATTATCGTTGTTACGGCCGTGTTTCATCCAAATGAAGCCATCTTGCACTATTTGAATGGCCTTGAAATTTGATGTTGAATTTTGTTGCCATCTATTATCGTTGTTACGGCCGTGTTTCATCCAAATGAAGCCATATTGCACTATTTGAATGGCCTTGAAATTTGATGTTGAGTTTTTTCGCCATCTATTATCGTTTTACGGCCATGTTTCATCCAAATGAAGCCATATTGCACTATTTGCATGTACTTAAAATTTGATGTTGAGTTTTGTTGCCATCTATTATCGTTGTTACGGCCATGTTTCATCCAAATGAAGCCATAATGCACTATTTGAATGGCCTTGAAATTTGATGTTGAATTTTGTTGCCATCTATTATCGTTGTTACGGCCGTGTTTCATCCAAATGAAGCCATCTTGCACTATTTGAATGGCCTTGAAATTTGATGTTGAGTTTTGTTGCCATCTATTATCGTTGTTACGGCCATGTTTCATCCAAATGAAGCCATCTTGCACTATTTGAATGGCCTTGAAATTTGATGTTGAGTTTTGTTGCCATCTATTATCGTTGTTACGGCCGTGTTTCATCCAAATGAAGCCATCTTGCACTATTTGAATGGCCTTGAAATTTGATGTTTAATTTTGTTTCCATCTATTATCGTTGTTACGGCCATGTTTCATCCAAATGAAGCCATCTTGCACTATTTGAATGGCCTTGAAATTTGATGTTGAATTTTTTTGCCATCTATTATCGTTGTTACGGCCATGTTTCATCCAAATGAAGCCATCTTGCACTATTTGAATGGCCTTGAAATTTGATGTTGAGTTTTTTTGCCATCTATTATCGTTGTTACGGCCATGTTTCATCCAAATGAAGCCATATTGCACTATTTGAATGGCCTTGAAATTTGATGTTGAGTTTTTTTGCCATCTATTATCGTTGTTACGGCCATGTTTCATCCAAATGAAGCCATCTTGCACTAATTCAATGGCCTTGAAATTTGATGTTGAGTTTTTTTGCCATCTATTATCGTTGTTACGGCCATGTTTCATCCAATTGAAGCCATTTTGCACTATTTGAATGGCCTTGAAATTTGATGTTGAATTTTGTTGCCATCTATTATCGTTGTTACGGCTGTGTTTCGTCCAAATGAAGCCATATTGCACTATTTGAATGGCCTTGAAATTTGATGTTGAGTTTTGTTGCCATCTATTATCGTTGTTACGGCCGTGTTTCATCCAAATGAAGCCATCCTGCACTATTTGAATGGCCTTGAAATTTGATGTTGAATTTTGTTGCCATGTTTTATTGTTGTTAAGGCCATGTTTCATCCAAATGAAGCCATCTTGCACTATTTGAATGGCCTTGAAATTTGATGTTGAATTTTGTTGCCATCTATTATCGTTGTTACGGCCATGTTTCATCCAAAAGAAGCCATCTTGCACTATTTGAATGGCCTTGAAATTTGATGTTGAATTTTGTTGCCATCTATTATCGTTGTTACGGCCATGTTTCATCCAAATGAAGCCATCTTGCACTATTTGAATGGCCTTGAAATTTGATGTTGAGTTTTTTTGCCATCTATTATCGTTGTTACGGCCATGTTATATCCAAATGAAGCCATATTGCACTAGTTGAATGGCCTTGAATTTTGATGTTGAATTTTGTTGCCATCTATTATCGTTGTTACGGCCATGTTTCATCCAAATGAAGCCATCTTGCACTATTTGAATGGCCTTGAAATTTGATGTCGAGTTTTTTTGCTATCTATTATCGTTGTTACGGCCATGTTACATCCAAATGAAGCCATCTTGCACTATTTGCATGTACTTCAAATTTGATGTTGAGTTTTGTTGCCATCTATTATCGTTGTTACGGCCATGTTTCATCCAAATGAAGCCATATTGCACTATTTCAATGGCCTTGAAATTTGATGTTGAATTTTGTTGCCATCTATTATCGTTGTTACCGCCATGTTTCATCCAAATGAAGCCATCTTGCACTATTTGAATGGCCTTGAAATTTGATGTTGAGTTTTTTTGCTATCTATTATCGTTGTTACGGCCATGTTTCATCCAAATGAAGTCATATTGCACTATTTGAATGGCCTTGAAATTTGATGTTGAATTTTGTTGCCATCTATTATCGTTGTTACGGCCATGTTTCATCCAAATGAAGCCATCTTGCACTAATTCAATGGCCTTGAAATTTGATGTTGAATTTTGTTGCCATCTATTATCGTTGTTACGGCCATGTTTCATCCAAATGAAGCCATATTGCACTATTTGAATGGCCTTGAAATTTGATGTTTAGTTTTGTTTGTCATCTATTATCGTTGTTACGGCCATGTTTCATCCAAATGAAGCCATATTGCACTATTTGAATGGCCTTGAAATTTGATGTTGAATTTTGTTGCCATCTATTATCGTTGTTACGGCCGTGTTTCATCCAAATGAAGCCATCTTGTACTGTTTGAATGGCCTTGAAATTTGATGTTGAATTTTGTTGCCATCTATTATCGTTGTTACGGCCATGTTTCATCCAAATGAAGCCATATTGCACTATTTGAATGGCCTTGAAATTTGATGTTGAATTTTGTTGCCATCTATTATCGTTGTTACGGCCATGTTTCATCCAAATGAAGCCATCTTGCACTATTTGCATGTACTTAAAATTTGATGTTGAATTTTGTTGCCATCTATTATCGTTGTTACGGCCATGTTTCATCCAAATGAAGCCATCTTGCACTATTTGAATGGCCTTGAAATTTGATGTTGAATTTTGTTGCCATCTATTATCGTTGTTACGGCCATGTTTCATCCAAATGAAGCCATCTTGCACTATTTGCATGTACTTAAAAGTTAATGTTGAATTTTGTTGCCATCTATTATCGTTGTTACGGTCATGTTTCATCCAAATGAAGCCATCTTGCACTATTTGAATGGCCTTGAAATTTGATGTTGAATTTTGTTGCCATCTATTATCGTTGTTACGGCCATGTTTCATCCAAATGAAGCCATCTTGCACTATTTGAATGGCCTTGAAATTTGATGTTGAGTTTTTTTGCTATCTATTATCGTTGTTACGGCCATGTTTCATCCAAATGAAGTCATATTGCACTATTTGAATGGCCTTGAAATTTGATGTTGAATTTTGTTGCCATCTATTATCGTTGTTACGGCCATGTTTCATCCAAATGAAGCCATCTTGCACTAATTCAATGGCCTTGAAATTTGATGTTGAATTTTGTTGCCATCTATTATCGTTGTTACGGCCCTGTTTCATCCAAATGAAGCCATATTGCTCTATTTGAATGGCCTTGAAATTTTATGTTTAGTTTTTTTTGCCATCTATTATCGTTGTTACGGCCATGTTTCATCCAAATGAAGCCATATTGCACTATTTGAATGGCCTTGAAATTTGATGTTGAATTTTGTTGCCATCTATTATCGTTGTTACGGCCGTGTTTCATCCAAATGAAGCCATCTTGTACTGTTTGAATGGCCTTGAAATTTGATGTTGAATTTTGTTGCCATCTATTATCGTTGTTACGGCCATGTTTCATCCAAATGAAGCCATATTGCACTATTTGAATGGCCTTGAAATTTGATGTTGAATTTTGTTGCCATCTATTATCGTTGTTACGGCCATGTTTCATCCAAATGAAGCCATCTTGCACTATTTGCATGTACTTAAAATTTGATGTTGAATTTTGTTGCCATCTATTATCGTTGTTACGGCCATGTTTCATCCAAATGAAGCCATCTTGCACTATTTGAATGGCCTTGAAATTTGATGTTGAATTTTGTTGCCATCTATTATCGTTGTTACGGCCATGTTTCATCCAAATGAAGCCATCTTGCACTATTTGCATGTACTTAAAAGTTAATGTTGAATTTTGTTGCCATCTATTATCGTTGTTACGGTCATGTTTCATCCAAATGAAGCCATCTTGCACTATTTGAATGGCCTTGAAATTTGATGTTGAGTTTTTTTTGCCATCTATTATCGTTGTTACGGCCATGTTTCATCCAAATGAAGCCATATTGCACTATTTGAATGGCCTTGAAATTTGATGTTGAGTTTTTTTGCTCGTTGTTACGGCCATGTTTCATCCAAATGAAGCCATCTTGCACTATTTGAATGGCCTTGAAATTTGATGTTGAGTTTTGTTGCCATCTATTATCGTTGTTACGGCCATGTTTCATCCAAATGAAGCCATCTTGCACTATTTGAATGGCTTTGAAATTTGAGTTTTGTTGCCATCTATTATCGTTGTTACGGCCATGTTTCATCCAAATGAAGCCATCTTGCACTAATTCAATGGCCTTGAAATTTGATGTTGAATTTTGTTGCCATCTATTATCGTTGTTACGGCCATGTTTCATCCAAATGAAGCCATATTGCACTATTTGAATGGCCTTGAAATTTGATGTTGAATTTTTTTGCCATCTATTATCGTTGTTACGGCCATGTTTCATCCAAATGAAGCCATATTGCACTATTTGAATGGCCTTGAAATTTGATGTTGAATTTTGTTGCCATCTATTATCGTTGTTACGGCCATGTTTCATCCAAATGAAGCCATCTTGCACTATTTGAATGGCCTTGAAATTTGATGTTGAGTTTTGTTGCCATCTATTATCGTTGTTACGGCCATGTTTCATCCAAATGAAGCCATATTGCACTATTTGAATGGCCTTGAAATTTGATGTTGAGTTTTTTTGCCATCTATTATCGTTGTTACGGCCATGTTTCATCCAAATGAAGCCATCTTGCACTATTTGCATGTACTTAAAATTTGATGTTGAGTTTTGTTGCCATCTATTATCGTTGTTACGGCCATGTTTCATCCAAATGAAGCCATCTTGCACTATTTGAATGGCCTTGAAATTTGATGTTGAATTTTGTTGCCATCTATTATCGTTGTTACGGCCATGTTTCATCCAAATGAAGCCATCTTGCACTATTTGAATGGCCTTGAAATTTGATGTTGAATTTTGTTGCCATCTATTATCGTTGTTACGGCCATGTTTCATCCAAATGAAGCCATATTGCACTATTTGAATGGCCTTGAAATTTGATGTTTAGTTTTTTTTGCCATCTATTATCGTTGTTACGGCCATGTTTCATCCAAATGAAGCCATATTGCACTATTTGAATGGCCTTGAAAATTGATGTTGAATTTTGTTGCCATCTATTATCGTTGTTACGGCCATGTTTCATCCAAATGAAGCCATCTTGCACTATTTGCATGTACTTAAAATTTGATGTTGAGTTTTGTTGCCATCTATTATCGTTGTTACGGCCATGTTTCATCCAAATGAAGCCATCTTGCACTATTTGCATGTACTTAAAATTTGATGTTGAATTTTGTTGCCATCTATTATCGTTGTTACGGCCATGTTTTATCCAAATGAAGCCATCTTGCACTATTTGAATGGCCTTGAAATTTGATGTTGAATTTTGTTGCCATCTATTATCGTTGTTACGGCCATGTTTCATCCAAATGAAGCCATCTTGCACTATTTGCATGGCCTTGAAATTTGATGTTGAGTTTTGTTGCCATCTATTATCGTTGTTACGGCCATGTTTCATCCAAATGAAGCCATCTTGCACTATTTGAATGGCCTTGAAATTTGATGTTGAATTTTGTTGCCATCTATTATCGTTGTTACGGCCATGTTTCATCCAAATGAAGCCATCTTGCACTATTTGCATGGCCTTGAAATTTGATGTTGAGTTTTGTTGCCATCTATTATCGTTGTTACGGCCATGTTTCATCCAAATGAAGCCATCTTGCACTAATTCAATGGCCTTGAAATTTGATGTTGAATTTTGTTGCCATCTATTATCGTTGTTACGGCCATGTTTCATCCAAATGAAGCCATATTGCACTATTTGAATGGCCTTGAAATTTGATGTTGAATTTTGTTGCCATCTATTATCGTTGTTACGGCCATGTTTCATCCAAATGAAGCCATCTTGCACTATTTGAATGGCCTTGAAATTTGATGTTTAGTTTTTTTGCCATCTATTATCGTTGTTACGGCCATGTTTCATCCAAATGAAGCCATATTGCACTATTTGCATGTACTTAAAATTTGATTTTGAGTTTTGTTGCCATCTATTATCGTTGTTACGGCCATGTTATATCCAAATGAAGCCATGTTGCACTATTTGAATGGCCTTCAAATTTGATGTTGAATTTTGTTGCCATCTATTATCGTTGTTACGGCCATGTTTCATCCAAATGAAGGCATCTTGCACTAATTCATTGGCCTTGAAATTTGATGTTGAATTTTGTTGCCATCTATTATCGTTGTTAACGTACTTAACAACATTTCCGTCTTGGGTTCAAGCCCCAAATAGACCGTGCTGTCAAACGTAGGACTGACTATCCTGCTATGGTAACAATAAGTCACTGAAAGCCAAGCTCACTTCACTAGTGGGTACTTGGCAGGCCCTTGACCGACAGTGGTTGTTGTGCCAAAGAAAAAAAAAAATTATCGTTGTTACGGCCATGTTACATCCAAATAAAGGAATCTTGCACTAATTCAATGGCCTTGAAATTTGATGTTGAGTTTTTTTGCCATCTATTATCGTTGTTACAGCCATGTTTCATCCAAATGAAGCCATCTTGCACTATTTGAATGGCCTTGAAATTTGATGTTGAGTTTTGTTGCCATCTATTATCGTTGTTACGGCCATGTTTCATCCAAATGAAGCCATCTTGCACTAATTCAATGGCCTTGAAATTTCATGTTGAGTTTTTTTTTGCCATCTATTATCGTTGTTACGGCCATGTTTCATCCAAATGAAGCCATCTTGCACTATTTGAATGGCCTTGAAATTTGATGTTGAGTTTTGTTGCCATCTATTATCGTTGTTACGGCCATGTTTCATCCAAATGAAGCCATCTTGCACTATTTGAATGGCCTTGAAATTTGATGTTGAGTTTTGTTGCCATCTATTATCGTTGTTACGGCCATGTTTTATCCAAATGAAGTCATATTGCACTATTTGAATGGCCTTGAAATTTGATGTTGAATTTTGTTGCCATCTATTATCGTTGTTACGGCCATGTTTCATCCAAATGAAGCCATATTGCACTATTTGAATGGCCTTGAAATTTGATGTTGAGTTTTTTTTGCCATCTATTATCGTTGTTACGGCCATGTTTCATCCAAATGAAGCCATCTTGCACTATTTGCATGTACTTGAAATTTGATGTTGAGTTTTTTTGCCATCTATTATCGTTGTTACGGCCATGTTTTATCCAAATGAAGCCATCTTGCACTATTTGAATAGCCTTGAAATTTGATGTTGAATTTTGTTGCCATCTATTATCGTTGTTACGGCCATGTTTCATCCAAATGAAGCCATATTGCACTATTTGAATGAACTTGAAATTTGATGTTGAGTTTTTTGCCATCTATTATCGTTGTTACGGCCATGTTTCATCCAAATGAATCCATATTGTACTATTTGAATGGCCTTGAAATTTGATGTTGAATTTTGTTGCCATCTATTATCGTTGTTACGGCCATGCTTCATCCAAATGAAGCCATCTTGCACTAATTCAATGGCCTTGAAATTTGATGTTGAATTTTGTTGCCATCTATTATCGTTGTTACGGCCATGTTTTATCTAAATGAAGCCATCTTGCACTATTTGAATGGCCTTGAAATTTGATGTTGGGTTTTTTGTTGCCATCTATTATCGTTGTTACGGCCATGTTTCATTTAAATGAAGCCATCTTGCACTATTTGAATGGCCTTGAAATTTGATGTTGAATTTTGTTGCCATCTATTATCGTTGTTACGGCCATGTTTCATCCAAATGAAGCCATATTGCACTATTTGAATGGCCTTGAAATTTGATGTTGAATTTTTTTGCCATCTATTATCGTTGTTACGGCCATGTTTCATCCAAATGAAGCCATCTTGCACTATTTGAATGGCCTTGAAATTTGATGTTGAGTTTTTTTGCCATCTATTATCGTTGTTACGGCCATGTTTCATCCAAATGAAGCCATATTGCACTATTTGAATGGCCTTGAAATTTGATGTTGAATTTTGTTGCCATCTATTATCGTTGTTACGGCCATGTTTCATCCAAATGAAGCCATCTTGCACTATTTGAATGGCCTTGAAATTTGATGTTGAATTTTGTTGCCATCTATTATCGTTGTTACGGCCATGTTTCATCCAAATGAAGCCATCTTGCACTATTTGAATGGCCTTGAAATTTGATGTTGAGTTTTTTTGCCATCTATTATCGTTGTTACGGCCATGTTTCATCCAAATGAAGCCATATTGCACTATTTGAATGGCCTTGCAATTTGATGTTGAGTTTTGTTGCCATCTATTATCGTTGTTACGGCCGTGTTTCATCCAAATGAAGCCATCTTGCACTAATTCAATGGCCTTGAAATTTGATGTTGAGTTTTTTTGCCATCTATTATCGTTGTTACGGCCATGTTTCATCCAATTGAAGCCATTTTGCACTATTTGAATGGCCTTGAAATTTGATGTTGAATTTTGTTGCCATCTATTATCGTTGTTACGGCCGTGTTTCGTCCAAATGAAGCCATATTGCACTATTTGAATGGCCTTGAAATTTGATGTTGAGTTTTGTTGCCATCTATTATCGTTGTTACGGCCGTGTTTCATCCAAATGAAGCCATCCTGCACTATTTGAATGGCCTTGAAATTTGATGTTGAATTTTGTTGCCATGTATTATTGTTGTTAAGGCCATGTTTCATCCAAATGAAGCCATCTTGCACTATTTGAATGGCCTTGAAATTTGATGTTGAATTTTGTTGCCATCTATTATCGTTGTTACGGCCATGTTTCATCCAAAAGAAGCCATCTTGCACTAATTCAATGGCCTTGAAATTTGATGTTGTGTTTTTTTGCCATCTATTATCGTTGTTACGGCCATGTTTCATCCAAATGAAGCCATCTTGCACTATTTGAATGGCCTTGAAATTTGATGTTGAGTTTTTTTGCCATCTATTATCGTTGTTACGGCCATGTTATATCCAAATGAAGCCATATTGCACTATTTGAATGGCCTTGAATTTTGATGTTGAATTTTGTTGCCATCTATTATCGTTGTTACGGCCATGTTTCATCCAAATGAAGCCATCTTGCACTATTTGAATGGCCTTGAAATTTGATGTCGAGTTTTTTTGCTATCTATTATCGTTGTTACGGCCATGTTACATCCAAATGAAGCCATCTTGCACTATTTGCATGTACTTCAAATTTGATGTTGAGTTTTGTTGCCATCTATTATCGTTGTTACGGCCATGTTTCATCCAAATGAAGCCATATTGCACTATTTGAATGGCCTTGAAATTTGATGTTGAATTTTGTTGCCATCTATTATCGTTGTTACGGCTGTAATGTGTTTGATGACTGTTACGGTTGCCATGTGGTATGTTTTGAACTCGCGTTGGTCAGGGTGGCCTTCGTCATCGTTTGCCGAATTAAGTAGAACTGAAGTGGATACTGTTTCGAAGCGGACGTTCGACACTTGATCGTCCAGGCGATCATAGAAACCTTTAGGAGGTTTCCCTTACTGGAAACGTTGGAGTTTAGAGGCCTTACCTTGGGCAGGGGGACATATCTAAACTCTTTAAATGAGAACTCGATAGATGTAGGATGGGCATAGTCCTATCCTGACAGTCCGAACGAATCTGACCTGCCATGATCGGAGTTGGTTTTATTTATACTCTCTATTTTGTGTCAATTATGCTGAATGTCAAGTTTTGAGTTTACATATGGTTGTGCTTATTATGTAAGGTCAGTTCTGGGTTCTGACGCTTACGCGGTGTTTTGTTTCCTACGCTTACGGTTCTGTTTGTACACACGAGGTACGGTGTCTCCGTTGGTCGCTATTATGCAATGTTATTGTTTTTACGCTTTACGCACTTGAAACGTTTTTGTGCTGGGTAATGTTTTTCTGCTGTTTTCGCACCTACGGGGCTGTGTGCGGGTTGTGTGTTTTAAGTGTTTTTGGACAAGGGTTTTTCTGCTGACTTACAATTCCTGGCGTAAGGTTATTTATGTGGTTTGGGTTGTGTTAATTTCTTGAGTGGTTATTTTATCCTTTTTTGTGTGTTGTGTGGTGTTGACAATTTGTGTTTATTAAGTGTGATGAGAATTGCGTGTGAATTGATTATAGACAGTATAGCATGTGCATGTGCATGCTACACCTCCCCCCTTTAATAGAATAACGTAATGAATTACAATGATTGAAGTTATTCTCCTGTGTACTTAATTAATCTATTTTTGTGTACTGTAGAGATTTTCTTTGTTGTATTATTTTGTATTACGCAATTAGGCCCTTGGTCACTTACTACTGTGAAAGGTCCAATGTAGACTGGATCTAATTTTTTCCTATTTTCATTTTCCAAATATACCTGATCTCCTAAGTTTATAATAAGTGGTACTGTATCTTTATTTAAGGTTTGCTGTCTTTTAATTTTTGCTTTTATCAAATTTTCTCTGGCAATTTCGTTTGATTTTTGGAGTTTATATTTCATTTCGAAATAATATTGGTCAATATTATAAACTGGTTCAATTTTTGTTTTAAATATATCTTGTGGTAAATTCGCTTTTCTACCAAATACTAGTTCGTATGGTGTGTAGTTTGTGTCTGAGTGTTCTGTTGTATTGTAAACAAATTCGTAAAATTTTGTCCAATCGTCCCAGTCATCATGATGTTCGTTTGTATAGCTTCTTAGGTATTCGTTTAGACATCTATGATTTCTCTCTAATGATCCTATTGTCTGTGGGTGGTAAGCTGTGCTAAAAGTTTGTTTGATTTTTAAAATTTCTGAGATTTTGTGTAATATTTCATTGTTATATTCTAGTCCTTGATCTGATTTTAATTCTATAAATGTTCCGAATGTAAGGATGAAGTTTTCTACCAATGCCTTGGCTATAGTGTTTGCTTCTTTGTTATGGATAGGTATTACTACGATATATTTCGTTAAGTCACATTGTATGGTTATTGCATACCTGTTGTTTTTGTTAGTTTTTGTTAGAGGTCCTACTGTGTCGATTGAAATTATGTTAAATGGTTTTGTCGGTGTTGTAGTTACAACTGTTTTTTCTTTAGTATGTCTAGTCGTCTTATTAACTATGCATGCTTTACAATTTCGTACGTATTTCTTGATATCATCTTTCATATTTTTCCATTTATATTTTTCCCTTATTTTCTGGTACAGTCTGTACTGGCCTATATGTCCTCCCGAAGGGGTCATATGATAATCTGAAATTATTCTCAGCCTATCTTTTTCTGTTGTTATCCATCTAGTTGGAGTAAACAGGATTATTTCAAACTTGGTAATGGCTCTGTTGGCTATTTCCTTAATAGTTTGTTGGGAATATTCTTCGAATAAATGATCTTCTTCTGACCATGCTAGCTTATTTCTTCCATATTGTTTCGCGATTTTGCACATTTCTAGAAGAGCAAACTCTAATGCTTGACTTCCATTTACATCATTTCTCAAAAGAAATTTTCCTAGTGCTTTACTATATGAATGGTTGTATATTATGAATTCAACGTTGTTTTTAATTCTCTGCGTACCTATTTTTAGTACCTTTCTCACTTCTAAAGGTCTATCTGTTTTCCACATCGCGGGGTGATCAGTCCCTGTTGTTGCGATTGGTTCGTCTTTGTTTATATCAGTTTTCTCGTTATTTTTCTTAACCATGGCTCTTGTATTAACCATTAAAATCGTTTTGGATTTTGGTATTGATGCCTTTAGGTCATCCGAGTTAAGGATTATTCTTGATAGTGCGTCTGCCGCAACATTAGCTTTACCTGCTAAATATTCTATTTCAAAGTCAAATTCTTCTAAATCTAGTCTCATTCTAGTAAGCTTAGAAGTAGGATTTTTCATACCAAATAAGTATGCTAATGGTCTATGATCTGTTCTAACTATAAATTTTTGTCCATATACATAAGGTTTAAAATAATTAATTGCCCAATGTATAGCTATAAGCTCTTTCTCGATAATTGGCTTATTCTTTTCCCCTGGTGTAAAACTTTTACTCGCAAATGCGACTGGCAAATCGTTTCCATCTGTTATTTGTGATAACACTGCACCACATGCCATATCCGATGCATCTGTCGTAATAATGAATTGTTTTTTTAAAATCTGGATATTGTAAAATTGTGGGTGAGAGTAAGCTTTGTTTCAATGTATCAAAAGCTGCTTGACATTCTGAAGTCCATGCAAACTTAACGTCTTTCTTAATCAAATTATTAATTGGTTTAGCTATCTTAGCAAAATTCTGTACAAATTTACGATAATAATTACAAAATGCGACAAAACGTCTTGCTTCATCAGCATTAGTAGGAATCGGGAAGTTTTTAATTGTGTCAAACTTCGCGTCGTCTGGATAAATTCCTTTATCTGTTATTTTATGACCTAAGTACGTTACTCCTGTTTTGAAGAAACAACATTTTTCTGCATTTAGTTTAAGGTTATATTTTCTTAGCCTATCAAAAACTTTACCTAAATTACTGATATGATGCCGTGCACTGCATCCAGTAACTATAATATCATCTATATATACAAATGCTAGCTCTGGTGTTAAACCAGCCATAGCGATAGCCATCATTCTTTGGAAGCTGTTTGGGCTAATGTTGAGTCCAAATGGCATTCTTGTAAACTGATAGTGACCTGTAGGCGTGGAAAAAGCTGTATATTTTCTGGAATTTTTATCAAGCTTGATTTGATGAAACCCTGACATCAAATCCAATGTGCTGAAATATTTGGCTCTTCCTAACTGATCTAGTATCGTGTCTATGCGGGGTAAAGGGAATTTGTCTGGTAAAATTTTCTTGTTTAACTGCCGAAAATCCACTACTAAACGCCATTTCTTCTTGCCTTCAACTGATTTCTTTGGTACTAATAGTATCGGTGAATTATATGACGAAACAGAATGTTCAATAATGTTATTTTTCAACATCTTTTCTACCTGCGATTGCATTTCCTCACTTTGTGAATGTATTTGTTTATAATTTGGTATATAAGAAGGAATATTATCTTTTAATGAAATTTCCTGGGTATAAAAATTGTTAGTAGAGACCGGTTCATCTTCTAAACAAAATATATCCGAGAATTTTGTGATAAGGTTTTCTAACTCTTCTCTTGCTATTTGTGGAATATTTTCTATATGGATTTTGTTATGAATTTTCTGAATTCGTTCCTTAGATGTGTCAAGTTTCTTCTGTAATTGCTCATACTCTCTTAATGGTTCAACTTCTGGTGTATAAGATTTTATGTTAAAAGAAACATCTTTATCCGTGGTATTAATGAATTTGATATACTGATTACGTTTTGAGACTATTGTGTTTCCGCAAAATACCCCTGGTTGGATTTCTTGTGATAAGATGATTGAATCTTCTGTCAAGTTTGGTATACTTATTTTTCGTACTACTTCACTTCGTTTTGGTAAAATATAATTTCCGTTTACATTGTCTTCTATTGGGTGTGAAATCAATCCGTTATCAGATGAGAAGTATATCATCCAATTAACATAATCAACAATACATCTGTGCTTTATAAAGTCTTTTCCTAATAGTCCGTCGGAAAAAATGGATTCTACATCTTCTATTATATGAAATTCGTGCATAATGGAATAATCGCCAAAGTGAATTGTTGTCATAGCAGTACCTAAAGTCTCTGATTCATGGTCACTAGAGCTTATCAAAGTTAATTTTTTAGATGTATTGATCTTGCAACCTGGTTTTAATTTACTAGCTTTAAGTACGGATACGGTTGCTCCGGTATCTATGATGAGTGTGCTATAGATTTCCTTTGTAATTTCTATTTTTACTTTAACAAAATTATCTGCATCAGGATTTATGGTTAGTATTGGGTATTTTCCGATGCTTGAGGTTGCCCTAAAAAATTATTCTGTTCTTCGGCTGTTACTGTGTTATGAATAGGCGCTCGATTATTTTGCAAATTGCTATTATTTCTCTGATTGGATTGTACGTACTGATTTCTGTTGGAATTATTTTGTCGATTTGCGTGCTGATTTCTAGTGTTGTTAAAGTTGTTATTTCTGTAGTTATTATTGTTTCGGTTATTGTTATGTCCATATCTTGCGGGTGGGAACCTGGGTGGGTTTTGTGTCTGATACCTATTATTATTATTATTTGTGAATCTATTGTAATTGTTCCTTCCCTGGTAGTTGTTACCATACCCTCTATTGTTCCTAGTAGCGTTTGAATATAAAATTTTTGTCTGTTCATTCTTTCCCTTTTTCGTTCTGTCTTCTAGTTCCAATTTTACTGCTTGTTCTATTGCTTCATGCAAGGTTTCAAATTTGCTTGATCTCATTATTATTTTGGTTTCGCCATCCTTAAGTCCATAACTCAATGCGCTAATTCCAGACTTAGTTGCTTTTTTCCTGGCTACTTCTGGTGTTATTTCTTCCGCTATGTATGCTTCTTCAAGTTGCTGCGTTAGTTTTTCTATAATGCTTCCGAAATCTTCTATTGTTCCTGTCTGTTTCGTATTATCCATTTTGGATACTACTATTTCTGGTGTTACCTTTATGCTGCATCTGTCTTGTAGTTTGTTAACTATATCTTCTATTGATTTTGGGGCTTCTCCTACAACAATTCGCGCTTTACCTGTCAGACGTCCTAATACTAGCTCTATTATTGTTTCCCTATTCTCCGGCTTCACTATTTTCTTTAATACATTTAAATTTGACACCACACCTTTTAAATCTTTCTCATTACCATCATACTTTGATATGAGAGAAGTGGTGATTTTAATTAGTTCTATAATGTCAGCCATTTTTTCAGATTTAGTTTCTATCGTTATGTCGAACTGGTTTTCTGATAATGTTGTATTTAACGAATCTGGATGTCTTTCGAAATGTATTTTAATGCACTTATTTATTTCGTAATATAGGTGTCTACTTTTTTTAACTAAGGTTGTTAATATTTCGTCTTTAATGGATGATTCGTGCTTTCGTAGAAGCTCTTGTATTTCGTCATATAATTCCTTAGTGTTATTTCTTAGTGTGGTTAACGCGCAGAGCCTATAGCATTTGTTTAGCTGTCTAACCTGATCATACGTTCTATCTAGTATTTCTATTTTTTCTAACAGCTTTTGCATATTTATGCAGCTTCGTCCGTAAAATTGCATGTGTACGGTACCTTTTTAAATACATTTGTTGTTGTTGCTGCTCACGGTGCTACGTTGTTCCCGGTGCTCGGTGAACTGCTGTCCGTTGGCCCAGGGATCTCTTCTTTCACCTGTCTGTCCGACAGTGAGCAACCGTCCATTCTTGCCTTATTCTTCTCGTCTTCCGCGTTGGGAACGGCTGTTCCAAACCATACCGCTGGTCACAGTGTTTTTACACGTTGAGGTAGGTTCTCATACGCGCATAATTGTTTTTCATAATCGCGGTCCATAGCTGCATTGGTGAACTTACGGTACTTTCCCACAGCCTTTACCTATTTTTGTGGGTCAAATAGCATATCACCTTTTTCGTATATCATTCATTCACTGTTCTCGATTCAATGTTTACGTTGCTACTTTGGTAGCGTAAGCACTTTTAAAGCGTGTTTTTGCGCTTGGTTACGAAGGTGTTTGTAACAAGTTTTCGCTATTTTAACAATGCACAGGGTGATTAGCAGCCCTAAAATAATGTTTAGTTTTAAATCCTGAGTCAGATGATATTCTGTATGAATATTCTGAGTTTGAACTATTGTGAGATCATGGTCTCCTTTTATATTTGTTTCAGGTTTTGCAGCCTTGCCTCCCATTTTGAAAATGATTGGTTTTCACTCGTAGTTCACTATTGTTGGTAATTAATCACTTTCCAAGTCATTTCAGAAGCACTTGCGATTTTTATAAAACGTTTCCACTTTGCACTTTTTGTCCGTGTTTGAGGTTTCATTCGTCACTTTTTTTTTGCACATCCGAAGATTACAGTTTAAAAGTCACGGTCGCCATGTAATGTGTTTGATGACTGTTACGGTTGCCATGTGGTATGTTTTGAACTCGCGTTGGTCAGGGTGGCCTTCGTCATCGTTTGCCGAATTAAGTAGAACTGAAGTGGATACTGTTTCGAAGCGGACGTTCGACACTTGATCGTCCAGGCGATCATAGAAACCTTTAGGAGGTTTCCCTTACTGGAAACGTTGGAGTTTAGAGGCCTTACCTTGGGCAGGGGGACATATCTAAACTCTTTAAATGAGAACTCGATAGATGTAGGATGGGCATAGTCCTATCCTGACAGTCCGAACGAATCTGACCTGCCATGATCGGAGTTGGTTTTATTTATACTCTCTATTTTGTGTCAATTATGCTGAATGTCAAGTTTTGAGTTTACATATGGTTGTGCTTATTATGTAAGGTCAGTTCTGGGTTCTGACGCTTACGCGGTGTTTTGTTTCCTACGCTTACGGTTCTGTTTGTACACACGAGGTACGGTGTCTCCGTTGGTCGCTATTATGCAATGTTATTGTTTTTACGCTTTACGCACTTGAAACGTTTTTGTGCTGGGTAATGTTTTTCTGCTGTTTTCGCACCTACGGGGCTGTGTGCGGGTTGTGTGTTTTAAGTGTTTTTGGACAAGGGTTTTTCTGCTGACTTACAATTCCTGGCGTAAGGTTATTTATGTGGTTTGGGTTGTGTTAATTTCTTGAGTGGTTATTTTATCCTTTTTTGTGTGTTGTGTGGTGTTGACAATTTGTGTTTATTAAGTGTGATGAGAATTGCGTGTGAATTGATTATAGACAGTATAGCATGTGCATGTGCATGCTACACGGCCATGTTTCATCCAAATGAAGCCATCTTGCACTATTTGAATGGCCTTGAAATTTGATGTTGAATTTTGTTGCCATCTATTATCGTTGTTACGGCCATGTTTCATCCAAATGAAGTCATATTGCACTATTTGAATGGCCTTGAAATTTGATGTTGAATTTTGTTGCCATCTATTATCGTTGTTACGGCCATGTTTCATCCAAATGAAGCCATCTTGCACTAATTCAATGGCCTTGAAATTTGATGTTGAATTTTGTTGCCATCTATTATCGTTGTTACGGCCATGTTTCATCCAAATGAAGCCATATTGCACTATTTGAATGGCCTTGAAATTTGATGTTTAGTTTTGTTTGCCATCTATTATCGTTGTTACGGCCATGTTTCATCCAAATGAAGCCATATTGCACTATTTGAATGGCCTTGAAATTTGATGTTGAATTTTGTTGCCATCTATTATCGTTGTTACGGCCGTGTTTCATCCAAATGAAGCCATCTTGTACTGTTTGAATGGCCTTGAAATTTGATGTTGAATTTTGTTGCCATCTATTATCGTTGTTACGGCCATGTTTCATCCAAATGAAGCCATATTGCACTATTTGAATGGCCTTGAAATTTGATGTTGAATTTTGTTGCCATCTATTATCGTTGTTACGGCCATGTTTCATCCAAATGAAGCCATCTTGCACTATTTGCATGTACTTAAAATTTGATGTTGAATTTTGTTGCCATCTATTATCGTTGTTACGGCCATGTTTCATCCAAATGAAGCCATCTTGCACTATTTGAATGGCCTTGAAATTTGATGTTGAATTTTGTTGCCATCTATTATCGTTGTTACGGCCATGTTTCATCCAAATGAAGCCATCTTGCACTATTTGCATGTACTTAAAAGTTAATGTTGAATTTTGTTGCCATCTATTATCGTTGTTACGGTCATGTTTCATCCAAATGAAGCCATCTTGCACTATTTGAATGGCCTTGAAATTTGATGTTGAATTTTGTTGCCATCTATTATCGTTGTTACGGCCATGTTTCATCCAAATGAAGCCATCTTGCACTATTTGCATGTACTTAAAATTTGATGTTGAGTTTTGTTGCCATCTATTATCGTTGTTACGGCCATGTTTCATCCAAATGAAGCCATCTTGCACTATTTGAATGGCCTTGAAATTTGATGTTGAATTTTGTTGCCATCTATTATCGTTGTTACGGCCATGTTTCATCCAAATGAAGCCATCTTGCACTATTTGAATGGCCTGGAAATTTGATGTTGAATTTTGTTGCCATCTATTATCGTTGTTACGGCCATGTTTCATCCAAATAAAGCCATATTGTACTATTTGAATGGCCTTGAAATTTGATGTTGAGTTTTTTTTGCCATCTATTATCGTTGTTACGGCCATGTTTCATCCAAATGAAGCCATCTTGCACTATTTGCATGTACTTAAAATTTTATGTTGAGTTTTGTTGCCATCTATTATCGTTGTTACGGCCATGTTTCATCCAAATGAAGCCATCTTGCACTATTTGAATGGCCTTGAAATTTGATGTTGAATTTTGTTGCCATCTATTATCGTTGTTACGGCCATGTTTCATCCAAATGAAGCCATATTGCACTATTTGAATGGCCTTGAAATTTGATGTTGAATTTTTTTGCCATCTATTATCGTTGTTACGGCCATGTTTCATCCAAATGAAGCCATATTGCACTATTTGAATGGCCTTGAAATTTGATGTTGAATTTTGTTGCCATCTATTATCGTTGTTACGGCCATGTTTCATCCAAATGAAGCCATCTTGCACTATTTGAATGGCCTTGAAATTTGATGTTGAGTTTTGTTGCCATCTATTATCGTTGTTACGGCCATGTTTCATCCAAATGAAGCCATATTGCACTATTTGAATGGCCTTGAAATTTGATGTTGAGTTTTTTTGCCATCTATTATCGTTGTTACGGCCATGTTTCATCCAAATGAAGCCATCTTGCACTATTTGCATGTACTTAAAATTTGATGTTGAGTTTTGTTGCCATCTATTATCGTTGTTACGGCCATGTTTCATCCAAATGAAGCCATCTTGCACTATTTGAATGGCCTTGAAATTTGATGTTGAATTTTGTTGCCATCTATTATCGTTGTTACGGCCATGTTTCATCCAAATGAAGCCATCTTGCACTAATTCAATGGCCTTGAAATTTGATGTTGAATTTTGTTGCCATCTATTATCGTTGTTACGGCCATGTTTCATCCAAATGAAGCCATATTGCACTATTTGAATGGCCTTGAAATTTGATGTTTAGTTTTTTTTGCCATCTATTATCGTTGTTACGGCCATGTTTCATCCAAATGAAGCCATATTGCACTATTTGAATGGCCTTGAAAATTGATGTTGAATTTTGTTGCCATCTATTATCGTTGTTACGGCCATGTTTCATCCAAATGAAGCCATCTTGCACTATTTGCATGTACTTAAAATTTGATGTTGAGTTTTGTTGCCATCTATTATCGTTGTTACGGCCATGTTTCATCCAAATGAAGCCATCTTGCACTATTTGCATGTACTTAAAATTTGATGTTGAATTTTGTTGCCATCTATTATCGTTGTTACGGCCATGTTTTATCCAAATGAAGCCATCTTGCACTATTTGAATGGCCTTGAAATTTGATGTTGAATTTTGTTGCCATCTATTATCGTTGTTACGGCCATGTTTCATCCAAATGAAGCCATCTTGCACTATTTGCATGGCCTTGAAATTTGATGTTGAGTTTTGTTGCCATCTATTATCGTTGTTACGGCCATGTTTCATCCAAATGAAGCCATCTTGCACTAATTCAATGGCCTTGAAATTTGATGTTGAATTTTGTTGCCATCTATTATCGTTGTTACGGCCATGTTCCATCCAAATGAAGCCATATTGCACTATTTGAATGGCCTTGAAATTTGATGTTGAATTTTGTTGCCATCTATTATCGTTGTTACGGCCATGTTTCATCCAAATGAAGCCATCTTGCACTATTTGAATGGCCTTGAAATTTGATGTTTAGTTTTTTTGCCATCTATTATCGTTGTTACGGCCATGTTTCATCCAAATGAAGCCATATTGCACTATTTGCATGTACTTAAAATTTGATGTTGAGTTTTGTTGCCATCTATTATCGTTGTTACGGCCATGTTATATCCAAATGAAGCCATGTTGCACTATTTGAATGGCCTTGAAATTTGATGTTGAATTTTGTTGCCATCTATTATCGTTGTTACGGCCATGTTTCATCCAAATGAAGCCATATTGCACTATTTGAATGGCCTTGAAATTTGATGTTGAGTTTTTTTGCCATCTATTATCGTTGTTACGGCCATGTTTCATCCAAATGAAGCCATCTTGCACTATTTGCATGTACTTAAAATTTGATGTTGAGTTTTGTTGCCATCTATTATCGTTGTTACGGCCATGTTTCATCCAAATGAAGCCATCTTGCACTATTTGAATGGCCTTGAAATTTGATGTTGAATTTTGTTGCCATCTATTATCGTTGTTACGGCCATGTTTCATCTAAATGAAGCCATATTGCACTATTTGAATGGCCTTGAAATTTGATGTTGAATTTTGTTGCCATCTATTATCGTTGTTACGGCCATGTTACATCCAATTAAAGGCATCTTGCACTAATTCATTGGCCTTGAAATTTGATGTTGAATTTTGTTGCCATCTATTATCGTTGTTACGGCCATGTTTCATCCAAATAAAGGCATCTTGCTCTAATTCAATGGCCTTGAAATTTGATGTTGAGTTTTGTTGCCATCTATTATCGTTGTTACGGCCATGTTTCATCCAAATGAAGCCATCTTGCACTATTTGAATGGCCTTGAAATTTGATGTTGAATTTTGTTGCCATCTATTATCGTTGTTACGGCTATGTTTCATCCAACTAAAGGCATCTTGCTCTATTTGAATGGCCTTGAAATTTGATGTTGAGTTTTGTTGCCATCTATTATCGTTGTTACGGCCATGTTTCATCCAAATGAAGCCATCTTGCACTATTTTAATGGCGTTGAAATTTGATGTTGAGTTTTGTTGCCATCTATTATCGTTGTTACGGCCATGTTTCATCCAAATGAAGCCATCTTGCACTATTTGAATGGCCTTGAAATTTGATGTTGAGTTTTGTTGCCATCTATTATCGTTGTTACGGCCGTGTTTCATCCAAATGAAGCCATCTTGCACTATTTGAATGGCCTTGAAATTTGATGTTGAATTTTGTTGCCATCTATTATCGTTGTTACGGCCATGTTTCATCCAAATGAAGCCATCTTGCACTATTTGAATGGCCTTGAAATTTGATATTGAGTTTTTTTGCCATCTATTATCGTTGTTAACGTACTTAAAACATTTCCGTCTTGAGTTCAAGCCCCAAATAGACCGTGCTGTCAAACGTAGGACTGACTATCCTGCTATGGTAACAATAAGTCACTGAAAGCCAAGCTCACTTCACTAGTGGGTACTTGGCAGGCCCTTGACCGACAGTGGTTGTTGTGCCAAAGAAAAAAAAAAATTATCGTTGTTACGGCCATGTTACATCCAAATAAAGGAATCTTGCACTAATTCAATGGCCTTGAAATTTGATGTTGAGTTTTTTTGCCATCTATTATCGTTGTTACGGCCATGTTTCATCCAAATGAAGCCATCTTGCACTATTTGAATGGCCTTGAAATTTGATGTTGAGTTTTGTTGCCATCTATTATCGTTGTTACGGCCATGTTTCATCCAAATGAAGCCATCTTGCACTAATTCAATGGCCTTGAAATTTCATGTTGAGTTTTTTTTTGCCATCTATTATCGTTGTTACGGCCATGTTTCATCCAAATGAAGCCATCTTGCACTATTTGAATGGCCTTGAAATTTGATGTTGAGTTTTGTTGCCATCTATTATCGTTGTTACGGCCATGTTTCATCCAAATGAAGCCATCTTGCACTATTTGAATGGCCTTGAAATTTGATGTTGAGTTTTGTTGCCATCTATTATCGTTGTTACGGCCATGTTTTATCCAAATGAAGTCATATTGCACTATTTGAATGGCCTTGAAATTTGATGTTGAATTTTGTTGCCATCTATTATCGTTGTTACGGCCATGTTTCATCCAAATGAAGCCATATTGCACTATTTGAATGGCCTTGAAATTTGATGTTGAGTTTTTTTTGCCATCTATAATCGTTGTTACGGCCGTGTTTCATCCAAATGAAGCCATCTTGCACTATTTGCATGTACTTGAAATTTGATGTTGAGTTTTTTTGCCATCTATTATCGTTGTTACGGCCATGTTTTATCCAAATGAAGCCATCTTGCACTATTTGAATGGCCTTGAAATTTGATGTTGAATTTTGTTGCCATCTATTATCGTTGTTACGGCCATGTTTCATCCAAATGAAGCCATATTGCACTATTTGAATGAACTTGAAATTTGATGTTGAGTTTTTTGCCATCTATTATCGTTGTTACGGCCATGTTTCATCCAAATGAATCCATATTGTACTATTTGAATGGCCTTGAAATTTGATGTTGAATTTTGTTGCCATCTATTATCGTTGTTACGGCCATGCTTCATCCAAATGAAGCCATCTTGCACTATTTGAATGGCCTTGAAATTTGATGTTGAATTTTGTTGCCATCTATTATCGTTGTTACGGCCATGTTTTATCTAAATGAAGCCATCTTGCACTATTTGAATGGCCTTGAAATTTGATGTTGGGTTTTTTGTTGCCATCTATTATCGTTGTTACGGCCATGTTTCATTTAAATGAAGCCATCTTGCACTATTTGAATGGCCTTGAAATTTGATGTTGAATTTTGTTGCCATCTATTATCGTTGTTACGGCCATGTTTCATCCAAATGAAGCCATATTGCACTATTTGAATGGCCTTGAAATTTGATGTTGAGTTTTGTTGCCATCTATTATCGTTGTTACGGCCATGTTTCATCCAAATGAAGCCATCTTGCACTATTTGAATGGCCTTGAAATTTGATGTTGAGTTTTTTTGCCATCTATTATCGTTGTTACGGCCATGTTTCATCCAAATAAAGCCATCTTGCTCTATTTGAATGGCCTTGAAATTTGATTTTGAATTTTGTTGCCATCTATTATCGTTGTTACGGCCATGTTTCATCCAAATGAAGCCATCTTGCACTATTTGAATGGCCTTGAAATTTGATGTTGAGTTTTTTTGCCATCTATTATCGTTGTTACGGCCATGTTTCATCCAAATGAAGCCATCTTGCACTATTTGCATGTACTTAAAATTTGATGTTGAGTTTTGTTGCCATCTATTATCGTTGTTACGGCCATGTTTCATCCAAATGAAGCCATCTTGCACTATTTGAATGGCCTTGAAATTTGATGTTGAATTTTGTTGCCATCTATTATCGTTGTTACGGCCATGTTTCATCCAAATGAAGCCATATTGCACTATTTGAATGAACTTGAAATTTGATGTTGAGTTTTTGTGCCATCTATTATCGTTGTTACGGCCATGTTTCATCCAAATGAATCCATATTGTACTATTTGAATGGCCTTGAAATTTGATGTTGAATTTTTTTGCCATCTATTATCGTTGTTATGGCCATGTTTCATCCAAATGAAGCCATCTTGCACTAATTCAATGGCCTTGAAATTTGATGTTGAATTTTGTTGCCATCTATTATCGTTGTTACGGCCATGTTTTATCCAAATGAAGCCATCTTGCACTATTTGAATGGCCTTGAAATTTGATGTTGGGTTTTTTTTTGCCATCTATTATCGTTGTTACGGCCATGTTTCATTTAAATGAAGCCATCTTGCACTATTTGAATGGCCTTGAAATTTGATGTTGAATTTTGTTGCCATCTATTATCGTTGTTACGGCCATGTTTCATCCAAATGAAGCCATATTGCACTATTTGAATGGCCTTGAAATTTGATGTTGAGTTTTTTTGCCATCTATTATCGTTGTTACGGCCATGTTTCATCCAAATGAAGCCATCTTGCACTAATTCAATGGCCTTGAAATTTGATGTTGAATTTTGTTGCCATCTATTATCGTTGTTACGGCCATGTTTCATCCAAATGAAGCCATCTTGCACTATTTGCATGTACTTAAAATTTGATGTTGAATTTTGTTGCCATCTATTATCGTTGTTACGGCCATGTTTCATCCAAATGAAGCCATCTTGCACTATTTGAATGGCCTTGAAATTTGATGTTGAGTTTTTTTGCCATCTATTATCGTTGTTACGGCCATGTTTCATCCAAATAAAGCCATCTTGCACTATTTGAATGGCCTTGAAATTTGATGTTGAATTTTGTTGCCATCTATTATCGTTGTTACGGCCATGTTTCATCCAAATGAAGCCATCTTGCACTATTTGAATGGCCTTGAAATTTGATATTGAGTTTTTTTGCCATCTATTATCGTTGTTACGGCCATGTTACATCCAAATGAAGGCATCTTGCACTAATTCATTGGCCTTGAAATTTGATGTTGAATTTTGTTGCCATCTATTATCGTTGTTACGGCCATGTTTCATCCAAATGAAGCCATCTTGCACTATTTGAATGGCCTTGAAATTTGATGTATAATTTTGTTGCCATCTATTATCGTTGTTACGGCCATGTTTCATTTAAATGAAGCCATCTTGCACTATTTGAATGGCCTTGAAATTTGATGTTGAATTTTGTTGCCATCTATTATCGTTGTTACGGCCATGTTTCATCCAAATGAAGCCATCTTGCACTATTTGAATGGCCTTGAAATTTGATATTGAGTTTTTTTGCCATCTATTATCGTTGTTACGGCCATGTTACATCCAAATGAAGGCATCTTGCACTAATTCATTGGCCTTGAAATTTGATGTTGAATTTTGTTGCCATCTATTATCGTTGTTACGGCCATGTTTCATCCAAATGAAGCCATCTTGCACTATTTGAATGGCCTTGAAATTTGATGTTGAATTTTGTTGCCATCTATTATCGTTGTTACGGCCATGTTTCATCCAAATGAAGCCATCTTGCACTATTTGAATGGCCTTGAAATTTGATGTTGAGTTTTGTTGCCATCTATTATCGTTGTTACGGCCATGTTTTATTCAAATGAAGTCATTTTGCACTATTTGAATGGCCTTGAAATTTGATGTTGAATTTTGTTGCCATCTATTATCGTTGTTACGGCCATGTTTCATCCAAATGAAGCCATCCTGCACTATTTGAATGGCCTTGAAATTTGATGTTGAGTTTTTTTGCCATCTATTATCGTTGTTACGGCCATGTTTCATCCAAATGAAGCCATCTTGCACTATTTGCATGTACTTAAAATTTGATGTTGAGTTTTGTTGCCATCTATTATCGTTGTTACGGCCATGTTTCATTTAAATGAAGCCATCTTGCACTATTTGAATGGCCTTGAAATTTGATGTTGAATTTTGTTGCCATCTATTATCGTTGTTACGGCCATGTTTCATCCAAATGAAGCCATCTTGCACTAATTCAATGGCCTTGAAATTTGATGTTGAATTTTGTTGCCATCTATTATCGTTGTTACGGCCATGTTTCATCCAAATGAAGCCATCTTGCACTATTTGCATGTACTTAAAATTTGATGTTGAATTTTGTTGCCATCTATTATCGTTGTTACGGCCATGTTTCATCCAAATGAAGCCATCTTGCACTATTTGAATGGCCTTGAAATTTGATGTTGAGTTTTGTTGCCATCTATTATCGTTGTTACGGCCATGTTTTATCCAAATAAAGTAATTTTGCACTATTTGAATGGCCTTGAAATTTGATGTTGAATTTTGTTGCCATCTATTATCGTTGTTACGGCCATGTTTCATCCAAATGAAGCCATCCTGCACTATTTGAATGGCCTTGAAATTTGATGTTGAGTTTTTTTGCCATCTATTATCGTTGTTACGGCCATGTTTCATCCAAATGAAGCCATCTTGCACTATTTGCATGTACTTAAAATTTGATGTTGAGTTTTGTTGCCATCTATTATCGTTGTTACGGCCATGTTTCATCCAAATGAAGCCATCTTGCTCTATTTGAATGGCCTTGAAATTTGATGTTGAATTTTGTTGCCATCTATTATCGTTGTTACGGCCATGTTTCATCCAAATGAAGCCATCTTGCACTATTTGAATGGCCTTGAAATTTGATGTTGAATTTTGTTGCCATCTATTATCGTTGTTACGGCCATGTTTCATCCAAATAAAGCCATCTTGCACTATTTGAATGGCCTTGAAATTTGATGTTGAATTTTGTTGCCATCTATTATCGTTGTTACGGCCATGTTTCATCCAAATGAAGCCATCTTGCACTATTTGAATGGCCTTGAAATTTGATATTGAGTTTTTTTGCCATCTATTATCGTTGTTACGGCCATGTTACATCCAAATGAAGGCATCTTGCACTAATTCATTGGCCTTGAAATTTGATGTTGAATTTTGTTGCCATCTATTATCGTTGTTACGGCCATGTTTCATCCAAATGAAGCCATCTTGCACTATTTGAATGGCCTTGAAATTTGATGTTGAATTTTGTTGCCATCTATTATCGTTGTACGGCCATGTTTCATTTAAATGAAGCCATCTTGCACTATTTGAATGGCCTTGAAATTTGATATTGAGTTTTTTTGCCATCTATTATCGTTGTTACGGCCATGTTACATCCAAATGAAGGCATCTTGTACTAATTCATTGGCCTTGAAATTTGATGTTGAATTTTGTTGCCATCTATTATCGTTGTTACGGCCATGTTTCATCCAAATGAAGCCATCTTGCACTATTTGAATGGCCTTGAAATTTGATGTTGAATTTTGTTGCCATCTATTATCGTTGTTACGGCCATGTTTCATCCAAATGAAGCCATCTTGCACTATTTGAATGGCCTTGAAATTTGATGTTGAATTTTGTTGCCATCTATTATCGTTGTTACGGCCATGTTTCATCCAAATGAAGCCATATTGCACTATTTGAATGGCCTTGAAATTTGATGTTGAGTTTTTTTGCCATCTTTTATCGTTGTTACGGCCATGTTTCATCCAAATAAAAGCATTTTGCCAAAATTCAATGGCCTTGAAATTTGATGTTGAGTTTTTTTGCCATCTATTATCGTTGTTACGGCCATGTTTCATCCACATGAAGCCATCTTGCACTATTTGAATGGTCTTGAAATTTGATGTTGAATTTTGTTGCCATCTATTATCGTTGTTACACCCATGTTTCATCCAAATGAAGCCATATTGCATTATTTGAATGGCCTTGAAATTTGATGTTGAGTTTTTTGCCATCTATTATCGTTGTTACGGCCATGTTTCATCCAAATGAAGCCATCTTGCACTATTTGAATGGCCTTGAAATTTGATGTTGAATTTTGTTGCCATCTATTATCGTTGTTACGGCCATGTTTCATACAAATAAAGGCATCTTGCACTAATTCATTGGCCTTGAAATTTGATGTTGAATTTTGTTGCCATCTATTATCGTTGTTACGGCCATGTTTCATCCAAATGAAGCCATCTTGCACTAATTCAATGGCCTTGAAATTTGATGTTGAGTTTTTTTGCCATCTATTATGGTTGTTACGGCCATGTTTCATCCAAATGAAGCCATCTTGCACTATTTGAATGGCCTTGAAATTTGATGTTGAGTTTTGTTGCCATCTATTATCGTTGTTACGGCCATGTTTCATCCAAATGAAGCCATATTGTACTATTTGAATGGCCTTGAAATTTGATGTTGAATTTTGTTGCCATCTATTATCGTTGTTACGGCCATGTTTCATCCAAATGAAGCCATGTTGTACTATTTGAATGGCCTTGAAATTTGATGTTGAATTTTGTTGCCATCTATTATCGTTGTTGCGGCCATGTTTTATCCAAATGAAGCCATTTTGCACTATTTCTATGGCCTTGAAATTTGATGTTGAGTTTTGTTGCCATCTATTATCGTTGTTATGGCCATGTTTCATCCAAATGAAGCCATGTTGTACTATTTGAATGGCCTTGAAATTTGATGTTGAATTTTGTTGCCATCTATTATCGTTGTTACGGCCATGTTTCATACAAATAAAGGCATCTTGCACTAATTCATTGGCCTTGAAATTTGATGTTGAATTTTGTTGCCATCTATTATCGTTGTTACGGCCATGTTTCATCCAAATGAAGCCATCTTGCACTAATTCAATGGCCTTGAAATTTGATGTTGAGTTTTTTTGCCATCTATTATCGTTGTTACGGCCATGTTTCATCCAAATGAAGCCATCTTGCACTAATTCAATGGCCTTGAAATTTGATGTTGAGTTTTTTTGCCATCTATTATCGTTGTTACGGCCATGTTTCATCCAAATGAAGCCATCTTGCACTAATTCAATGGCCTTGAAATTTGATGTTGAGTTTTTTTGCCATCTATTATCGTTGTTACGGCCATGTTTCATCCAAATGAAGCCATCTTGCACTATTTGAATGGCCTTGAAATTTGATGTTGAATTTTGTTGCCATCTATTATCGTTGTTACGGCCATGTTTCATCCAAATGAAGCCATATTGTACTATTTGAATGGCCTTGAAATTTGATGTTGAATTTTGTTGCCATCTATTATCGTTGTTACGGCCATGTTTCATCCAAATGAAGCCATGTTGTACTATTTGAATGGCCTTGAAATTTGATGTTGAATTTTGTTGCCATTTATTATCGTTGTTACGGCCATGTTTTATCCAAATGAAGCCATTTTGCACTATTTCTATGGCCTTGAAATTTGATGTTGAGTTTTGTTGCCATCTATTATCGTTGTTACGGCCATGTTTCATCCAAATGAAGCCATCTTGCACTATTTGAATGGCCTTGAAATTTGATGTTGAGTTTTGTTGCCATCTATTATCGTTGTTACGGCCATGTTTTATCCAAATGAAGCCATATTGTACTATTTGAATGGCCTTGAAATTTGATGTTGAGTTTTTTGCCATCTATTATCGTTGTTACGGCCATGTTATATCCAAATGAAGCCATCTTGCACTATTTGAATGGCCTTGAAATTTGATGTTGAGTTTTGTTGCCATCTATTATCGTTGTTACGGCCATGTTTCATCCAAATGAAGCCATCTTGCACTATTTGAATGGCCTTGAAATTTGATGTTGAGTTTTTTGCCATCTATTATCGTTGTTACGGCCATGTTATATCCAAATGAAGTCATATTGCACTATTTGAATGGCCTTGAAATTTGATGTTGAATTTTGTTGCCATTTATTATCGTTGTTACGGCCATGTTTCATCCAAATGAAGCCATATTGCACTATTTGAATGGCCTTGAAATTTGATGTTGAGTTTTTTGCCATCTATTATCGTTGTTACGGCCATGTTTCATCCAAATGAAGCCATATTGCACTATTTGCATGTACTTAAAATTTGATGTTGAGTTTTTTTGCCATCTATTATCGTTGTAACGGCCATGTTTCATCCAAATGAAGCCATCTTGCACTATTTGAATGGCCTTGAAATTTGATGTTGAATTTTGTTGCCATCTATTATCGTTGTTACGGCCATGTTTCATCCAAATAAAGGCATCTTGCTCTTATTCAATGGCCTTGAAATTTGATGTTGAGTTTTTGTTGCCATCTATTATAGTTGTTATGGCCATGTTTCATCCAAATGAAGCCATCTTGCACTATTTGAATGGCCTTGAAATTTGTTGTTGAGTTTTGTTGCCATCTATTATCGTTGTTACGGCCGTGTATCATCCAAATGAAGCCATCTTGCACTATTTGAATGGCCTTGAAATTTGATGTTGAGTTTTTTTGCCATCTATTATCGTTGTTACGGCCATGTTTCATCCAAATGAAGCCATCTTGCACTATTTGAATGGCCTTGAAATTTGATGTTGAATTTTGTTGCCATCTATTATCGTTGTTACGGCCATGTTTCATCCAAATGAAGCCATCTTGCACTATTTGAATGGCCTTGAAATTTGATGTTGAATTTTGTTGCCATCTATTATCATTGTTACGGCCATGTTTCATCCAAATGAAGCCATCTTGCACTAATTCAATGGCCTTGAAATTTGATGTTGAGTTTTGTTGCCATCTATTATCGTTGTAACGGCCATGTTTCATCCAAATGAAGCCATCTTGCACTATTTGAATGGCCTTGAAATTTGATGTTGAGTTTTTTTGCCATCTATTATCGTTGTTACGGCCATGTTTCATCCAAATGAAGCCATATTGTACTATTTGAATGGCCTTGAAATTTGATGTTGAATTTTGTTGCCATCTATTATCGTTGTTACGGCCATGTTTCATCCGAATGAAGCCATCATGCACTAATTCAATGGCCTTGAAATTTGATGTTGAGTTTTTTTGCCATCTATTATCGTTGTTACGGCCATGTTTCATCCAAATGAAGCCATCTTGCACTATTTGAATGGCCTTGAAATTTGATGTTGAGTTTTTTTGCCATCTATTATCGTTGTTACGGCCGTGTTTCATCCAAATGAAGCCATATTGTACTATTTGAATGGCCTTGAAATTTGATGTTGAATTTTGTTGCCATCTATTATCGTTGTTACGGCCATGTTTCATCCAAATGAAGCCATCTTGCTCTATTTGAATGGCCTTGAAATTTGATGTTGAATTTTGTTGCCATCTATTATCGTTGTTACGGCCATGTTTCATCCTAATGAAGCCATTTTGCACTATTTCAATGGCCTTGAAATTTGATGTTGAGTTTTGTTGCCATCTATTATCGTTGTTAACGTACTTAACAACATGCCCGTCATGGGTTCAAGCCCCAAATAGACCGTGCTCCCATACGTAGGACTGACTATTCTGCTATGGTAACAATAAGTCACTGAAAGCCAAGCTCACTTCACTAGTGGGAACTTGGCAGGCCCTTGACCGACAGTGGTTGTTGTGCCAAAGAAAAAAGAAAAAAAATATCGTTGTTACGGCCATGTTACATCCAAATAAAGGCATCTTGCACTAATTCATTGGCCTTGAAATTTGATGTTGAGTTTTTTTGCCATCTATTATCGTTGTTACGGCCATGTTTCATCCAACTTAAGGCATCTTGCTCTATTTGAATGGCCTTGAAATTTGATGTTGAGTTTTTTTGCCATCTATTATCGTTGTTACGGCCATGTTTCATCCAAATGAAGCCATCTTGCTCTATTTGAATGGCCTTGAAATTTGATGTTGAGTTTTGTTGCCATCTATTATCGTTGTTACGGCCATGTTTCATCCAAATGAAGCCATCTTGCACTATTTGAATGGCCTTGAAATTTGATGTTGAGTTTTTTTTGCCATCTATTATCGTTGTTACGGCCATGTTATATCCAAATGAAGTCATATTGCACTATTTGAATGGCCTTGAAATTTGATGTTGAATTTTGTTGCCATCTATTATCGTTGTTACGGCCATGTTTCATCCAAATGAAGCCATATTGCACTATTTGAATGGCCTTGAAATTTGATGTTGAGTTTTTTTGCCATCTATAATCGTTGTTACGGCCGTGTTTCATCCAAATGAAGCCATCTTGCACTATTTGAATGGCCTTGAAATTTGATGTTGAATTTTGTTGCCATCTATTATCGTTGTTACGGCCATGTTTAATTTAAATGAAGCCATCTTGCACTATTTGAATGGACTTAAAATTTGATGTTGAGTTTTGTTGCCATCTATTATCGTTGTTACGACCATGTCACATCCACATAAAGGCTACTTGCACTTATTCATTGGCCTTGAAATTTGATGTTGAATTTTGTTGCCATCTATTATCGTTGTTACGGCCATGTTTCATCCAAATGAAGCCATCTTGCACTATTTGAATGGCCTTGAAATTTGATGTTGAATTTTGGTGCCATCTATTATCGTTATTACGGCCATGTTTCATCCAAATAAAGGCATCTTGCTCTAATTCAATGGCCTTGAAATTTGAAGTTGAGTTTTTTTGCCATCTATTATCGTTGTTACGGCCATGTTTCATCCAAATGAAGCCATCTTGCACTATTTGAATGGCCTTGAAATTTGATGTTGAGTTTTGTTGCCATCTATTATCGTTGTTACGGCCATGTTTCATCCAAATGAAGGCATCTTGCACTAATTCATTGGCCTTGAAATTTGATGTTGAGTTTTGTTGCCATCTATTATCGTTGTTACGGCCTTGTTTCATCCAAATGAAGCCATCTTGCACTATTTGAATGACCTTGAAATTTGATGTTGAATTTTGTTGCCATCTATTATCGTTTTTAACGTACTTAACAACATGCCCGTCATGGGTTCAAGCCCCAAATAGACCGTGCTCCGATACGTAGGACTGACTATCCTTTTTTTTTTATTTCTCGTAAGGACGGCCTGGTTGGCCGTATCATTATGGACTAGACTTAAATCTAACATTGTTGGTTCTATTGTATTTCTTAATATCTATGGGCTGGCCGAAGCACATTTCCTTGCTCGGCTTTGTGCACCTTATTCCGGGTGGGCTCGGATTCTGTTGTATGCCAGCCGTTCTCTTTCCATAGTGTTTATGGGGAATTCCAGTATTCCCATCCAAGGGAGCAGGGATTTAGTGTATATGGCATCGACACCGTATTTTACAGGTGTTAGGTGAGCGATGGTTTCCAGCATCCGGGTTGTCTAGTGCTCCGCTCTGAGCTCGTCATGGTGGTGAGCTTCTGCCCCAACCGTCGGTTAAGTGTTCAGACTGCCCGAGGATCACTAAACATAATTTAACATACAACGTAGACAATATACTACACACTAAGGTTACTACTAACAAATATGCTAATAGGTACAATCATACACAACCGGGTAAATATATACGCGCGAGAACACCAACAAGCGTCCAAATGGCTATGCGTGTGTAGATGTGGATATAAAGAAAATCCAAATGCACACACGCACACCCATGCAGACACCTACCCATGCACACGAACGCCCATACACCCTAAGCCATACATGATCATACCTATACATTTATTGGGTCTCTAAACATACAAGTTCGGTACGTGATTACAAGGTGATGCCAACCTCCTTAGCATATTTGTGCAGAATTCTCGCGTATTCGTAGTCCCTTTGACCAAGGATGTCACGTATTGGGACTTCGGGGTTCCTCCCTATTGCTTGAACCGTCGATAGTAGTGCGGGTCTTGTTGTTTCAAACTCCACACATGACCATATGACGTGGTCGATGTCGTGGAATCCTTTGCCACAGCTACATACATTTGTATCGACGATCCCTATACGTTGTAGATGTGCATTCATCGCATAGTGGTTTGACATGAGTCTTGATGTCATGCGAATGAATCCACGATCTGCCTGTAGGCTTTGAAACCAAGGATGTTGTGTCAGCCTAGGAGAGATGGAGTAAAGAAATCTCCCGAGATCATCGGCATCCCACATGCTCTGCCAACGAGCCATGCATAATTGCTGTGGGAAGCGGAGGAATTCGTGAGGCTGAATCGATCGTTCAAAGGAATCGCCCTCAGAGGCGCCTCGTTTGGCCAAGAGATCTGCCCTCTCATTGCCAGGGATTCCGCAATGAGCAGGTAGCCAGACAAGCGATATTCGAAACGCTTTATTGAACAGAGAGCTTAGTGTTTCTAGAATTTTTTTAATAAAGTAATCAGAGCTCTTTATCGCCTCCACGGATTTCAAAGTTTCGACAGCACTGAGACTGTCAGTGAATATATAATATTGATCCGGAGGGCTCGCGCTTATTAGAAGCAACGCGTAAAATATGGCAGCCAACTCTGCGACAAATATTGAGCATGGCTGTCTCAATTTGAAGAAGGCTTGTTTGGATGTATTATATACACCAAAGCCCGTGCCCACGTCTGAAAAGGATCCGTCCGTAAAATATTGTTTTTCGTTGGGATGGCCATACTTGTTCACAAAAATGCTGGGAATTGTCCTCCAGTGAAGATCGTTTGGTATGTTCTTTGTTTCCTCTAGCAAAGAGGAATCAGTTACCAAAAGGGAATTGTAGGACTCCGGTAGATTGGCGCAGCTGATTGCTTGTGAAGCACTAGGGTTAGCCTGTAAAGATACAAAATCCTGATATATCTTCATGATTTTGCAGTTAGAACCTGCCTCTTGTAGGGATTTGAAATTATCAATCACTAGTGGATTAGATACTGTGGAACGAAGTAGAAGGCGAAGCGATAATTGTTCAAAACGCAGTTTTAGCGGCATCACTCCAGACATCACTTCTAGGGACATATTATGGGTGGATTTCATACATCCCAGCGCAATTCTAAGACAACGATATTGTATGCGTTCTAGTTTTATTAAATGCGTCTTGGATGCCCAATGGAAGCATATGCAACCATATTCCAAGACGGATAAAATCGTTGTCTTATACAGTCTTAGGAGATCTAGTGGGTGTGCACCCCACCAGAATCCCGTGACTGTTCGGAGGAAGTTAATTCTTTTGGCACATTTTCTTGCCAGTTGTTCTATATGTGACCTCCACACATTTTTGCTGTCAAACCAAACCCCTAGGTATCTAAAAGTTTGGGCAATCGTGATTTTTTCTCCATATAAATATATGTCAAACTTTGGTTTGTACACGTTCTCACGCCTATTTTTTGGTGTATCGTAGTGAAATGAAAAAATAAGCATTTCAGTTTTTTCTGGGGAAAACTCGATACCTAGGTTGTTTGACCACGCTTCCAGATTGTTCAGCGTGGTTTGCAAAGGATTTTGAAGACCTACGATGTCGTTGCTAGCGACTGACACAACACCGTCGTCTGCCAATTGCCTTAGGTTGCAGTTTGGGGCAAGACATGAGTCGATATCATTTACATAAAAGTTGTATAAAATGGGGCTCAAACAGGACCCTTGTGGTAGTCCAAAATAACTGATCCGTCTTGTTTGAGCGAGACCATTATCGAAATTCATTGCTTTTTCAGAAAGGAGGTTGCAAAGGTAAGTGTTTAGTTTAGGACTTAACCCCGCGTTTTGAAGTTTTTGACCTAGTATGCTAATCGATACTGAGTCAAATGCCCCTTTTATATCTAGAAATACAGAGGCCAACATCTCTTTACGAGTATGTGCCAGCTCTATTTCTGAAACTAGAAGCGCTAAGCAATCGTTTGTACCCTTACCTTTGCGGAAACCAAATTGGGTACTGGACAACAAGTTGTTAGACTCCAACCAGTTGTCCAATCGAAAAAGAATCATCCTCTCGAACAATTTGCGCAAGCACGATAGTAGGGATATAGGTCTATAAGACCCGTGCTCTGATGACGGTTTGCCGGGTTTCAAGATGGCGACTACTTTCACCTCTCTCCATTCTTGCGGGACTATATTGAGATCTATCATTTTGTTAAATATCATCAATATCCGCTTCTTCGCCACGTCTGGAAGGTTTCGGAGAAGACTACTCCTAATCTTATCCAGTCCGGGGGAAGAATTATTGCAAGAAAGGAGAGCTAGGGATAGCTCGACCATGGAGAAAGGTGCATCCAAGCTGGGATCACTGCAAGGCGCATGTTGTTCAAATTTCTGCGCTGGAACGAAATCTGGACAGATTCTTTCGGCGAACTGAAAAAGCCAGTCTCCTGAAAATCTTTCGCTCTCATTTGTAATTGTGCTGTTTCGCATCCTTCTACCCATTGTCCACAACGCACGTAGCGAAGTGTCAGGCGGGAGGTTTTTGACAAATTTGCGCCAAAATCCTCTCTTTTTCGCTTTAAGTAAGTTTTTACATGTTCTCTCCAGTGCCTTATACTTTTCGTATAAGGCAATGGAGTCATGGAGTTTATATTGTCCAAATGCCTTTCGCTTCGCTACGTATGCAGTTTGGCAGTCTCTGTCCCACCAAGGAGTGGGAGGCTTGGTATGCGTCCTTATTTGGCGGGGCTCTCTTGTTTGGGCTGCAAGAGCGCACTCGTTTACACAGTCTACGAGATTTTTGTATTCCACTAGTGGGTCAAAAATGGATGTCACAGATGGCAGCCTCACTGACATAAGTGCGTTGTATCTCGTCCAATCAATATTCCTTGTCATGTCGTGGTTGACCGGTATGCTATTGATTGGGCGCCTTCCAGTAGTGATTTTAATTTCAATCGGTAAGTGATCGCTGCCATTAGGGTCCTGGATAACCTTCCACAAAGTATCCAGAGCAAGCGACACTGAGCATAGAGACAGGTCTATTGCACTGTCACGCGCCGAAGGCCCTGCCACTCTAGTAGCATCGCCGGAGTTTAATATTATCAATCTATGGTTGTCGCAAAAGTCCCTAATGACTGGAGCACGTGAGTCGTCTCGTGTGCATCCCCAGTCGTATCCATGAGAATTGAAATCTCCCAGGATAAGAAAAGGTGTTTTCATTGCCGATGCTATTATTTCAAGATCCTTTTTGATCTTCTCAAGTTCAATCTCGGCTTCCGGTGGGATATATACAGATGCAAAGGATAAATCAAGATCGCCTATCTTTGCCTGGATTGCGACACATTCAATAATTAGTAGTGAGGGGAGGGGTATTCGAAAGAATTGTATGTTTTTTCGTACTCCTATGAGTACTCCCCCACCACGCCTAACCCTATCTATAGTGTTTCGATCTTGGCGTATAATGTTATATCCGTGGAAGGTAACTTTTTTATCAGGGGAGAGCCAAGTTTCTGATAGGACAAATACATCTATGTTGTGCTTGTTTACCTGTACTTTAAACATATCTATTTTTCCAAGAAAACTTCTACAATTCCATTGGAGTATGTTAGCCATGGACGGGTTAATGTTCCAATTGTACCAACGAACTCAAAGCAGGCCATTGCCCAAGCCATTGCTTTATTGCGCTGACCAACATTGGTCGTGTCATAGCAATTATGCTTTTCAATGGTTCTGGAAAAGCCAGCGCTGTAATCATTGAGTCAATCATTTCTGATATGGACAGCGACTGAACCTTTCGTCGAGGTTTCTTTTTTGGCTCTGGCTTGGGCTGGGGATTTCGGGGGAGGGAAGGAGAAGGGAGTGATGGAAGATCCTCGTCCAGCGAAGGATTGTTAGGTTTTCTGGGACGAGGGGCACGTGCTAGACGAGGTGGTGCCTGGGGAGGAGAATTTTTCTTCTCATAACGTAGAGAAGCTTTCTTCTCCTTAGGAGGCGTAGCATTCATAGGAGTTTTCCTAGGACGACGTCGATTCACGGATCTCTTCACTCTTATTATCACCTCCGAGATTTTAGGGACTGGTTCCTGGTTTACCGATGTGAACTCTTCAGCTAGCACGCTGTATGTGTTTTCGGTCGAGCTACCATTCGCTAGAACTGCAGCATATGACCCACGGGCCAATTGGTACTGGGCTTTTTTTAGTTCATTTTGGGACTTCTTGTACACTGGGCACTCTTTTAGTTCATGCCAATGATTTTTACATTGAGCGCATTTGAATGGCGCTGCAGTGCAATCTGAGGACGGATGTTGACCTTGACATTTAAAACATTTAAACTTGTTGCTGCAAAAGTCTTTTGTATGACCTATTTCACTACATTTCTCGCATGTTGGAATCTTGGGAACAAAGGGTCTTGCAATAGGAATGCGGAGTCCTTCGTACACCAAGAAACTAGGGAGTACAGTTCCCTCAAACGTAACGCGCTTTGATTTTGTTTCCGTGTACGTCTTTTGCCCGTTTACTGTGGAAGAGGTGTAAAGTGGTTTCACCGCAATCACCCTCACCCCTGGAGTGGAAAGAGTCCGGAAAGCATCCACTCCCAACTTTAGCAGTTCTTCGGATGGAATATCCAGATCCTCTACGACACCTGCTACCTCAACTATTCCACCTGGGATATACACCCGGTAGTGATCAGTGAATTGTGGATCAGCTGCTATAGCGTTCGCCTGCATTCGGTCGCTAACGGTGATTCGTATCCGGTTAGTACGAACACGAAATACATCGGTTACCGCAGGATAGCTTTTATGCAGGGATGCAGTTATAGCCACTAGGTTGAGCTCACTTTTTCCGGGCATCATGAAGACACGAAAGTCTCCCCGGTAGCAAGATGGGTATTCACGATGTCTTGCTTTGTCAGTCGACATTGGTGTGACGGTAGCAAGAACTTTTTTGCAACTGGTTCCTTCTTCTACTACTACGGGTTCTTTCCTTTTCTTATGGGATACCGTAGTGAACCCTTCATCAGAGGAAATCGTTACAATTTCCATATTGGCCATATTGGCCACAACAGTTGGGGGCAAACAGATATTATTATTTAATAGAAATACCGCGGAGAGAAATGCAAGATAAGAAAAAAAATGAGAGAGAAAAAAAAACAAGAACAAAATACTAATACGTACAAAACTACTAGAACTTTGTCATCAACCTATCATCACGCACTGATGTCTACTCACAAAGGCGGAGACTGTAACGGTACTATGTACACTCTACACTCTACACACTCAGCACAATACACACTTGCCACACTGCTTACGCTAGGCATGTGGTGCGTTATATGAAATACAATCGTTACACACAAGTAGGACTTCACACTCACCACCAGGACACAAAGTGATACTACTAAAAGGGCAGTCGGTGAACTTTCGGCTTTGAAGCGATTTCGATCTGTTGCTGTGGAGCGATCGTGATAAGCATCCGATCGCATCGACGGTGGGAGACAGAAATGGACTGACTATCCTGCTATGGTAACAATAAGTCACTGAAAGCCAAGCTCACTTCACTAGTGGGTACTTGGCAGGCCCTTGACCGACAGTGGTTGTTGTGGCAAAGAAACAAGAAAAAATTATCGTTGTTACGGCCATGTTTCATCCAAATGAAGCCATCTTGCACTATTTGAATGGCCTTGAAATTTGATGTTGAGTTTTGTTGCCATCTATTATCGTTGTTACGGCCATGTTTCATTTAAATGAAGCCATATTGCACCATTTGAATGGCCTTGAAATTTGATGTTGAATTTTGTTGCCATCTATTATAGTTGTTACGACCATGTCACATCCACATAAATGCATCTTGCACTTATTCATTGGCCTTGAAATTTGATGTTGAATTTTGTTGCCATCTATTATCGTTGTTACGGCCGTGTTTCATCCAAATGAAGCCATCTTGCACTAGTTGAATGGCCTTGAAATTTGATGTTGAATTTTGTTGCCATCTATTATCGTTGTTACGGCCATGTTTCATCCAAATAAAGGCATCTTGCTCTAATTCAATGGCCTTGAAATTTGAAGTTGAGTTTTTTTGCCATCTATTATCGTTGTTACGGCCATGTTTCATCCAAATGAAGCCATCTTGCACTATTTGAATGGCCTTGAAATTTGTTGTTGAGTTTTGTTGCCATCTATTATCGTTGTTACGACCGTGTTTCATCCAAATGAAGCCATCTTGCACTATTTGAATGACCTTGAAATTTGATGTTGAATTTTGTTGCCATCTATTATCGTTGTTACGGCCGTGTTTCATCCAAATGAAGCCATCTTGCACTAGTTGAATGACCTTGAAATTTGATGTTGAATTTTGTTGCCATCTATTATCGTTGTTACGGGCATGTGATATCCAAATGAAGCCATATTGCACTATTTGAATGGCCTTGAAATTTGATGTTGAGTTTTGTTGCCATCTATTATCGTTGTTACGGCCATGTTTCATCCAAATGAAGCCATCTTGCACTAGTTGAATGGCCTTGAAATTTGATGTTGAGTTTTGTTGCCATCTATTATCGTTTTTAACGTACTTAACAACATGCCCGTCATGGGTTCAAGCCCCAAATAGACCGTGCTCCGATACGTAGGACTGACTATCCTTTTTTTTTTATTTCTCGTAAGGACGGCCTGGTTGGCCGTATCATTATGGACTAGACTTAAATCTAACATGTTTGGTTCTATTGTATTTCTTAATATCTATGGGCTGGCCGAAGCACATTTCCTTGCTCGGCTTTGTGCACCTTATTCCGGGTGGGCTCGGATTCTGTTGTATGCCAGCCGTTCTCTTTCCATAGTGTTTATGGGGAATTCCAGTATTCCCATCCAAGGGAGCAGGGATTTAGTGTATATGGCATCGACACCGTATTTTACAGGTGTTAGGTGAGCGATGGTTTCCAGCATCCGGGTTGTCTAGTGCTCCGCGATGGCTTGGTTGTTCTAAATCACCACTCTGAGCTCGTCATGGTGGTGAGCTTCTGCCCCAACCGTCGGTTAAGTGTTCAGACTGCCCGAGGATCACTAAACATAATTTAACATACAACGTAGACAATATACTACACACTAAGGTTACTACTAACAAATATGCTAATAGGTACAATCATACACAACCGGGTAAATATATACGCGCGAGAACACCAACAAGCGTCCAAATGGCTATGCGTGTGTAGATGTGGATATAAAGAAAATCCACATGCACACACGCACACCCATGCAGACACCTACCCATGCACACGAACGCCCATACACCCTAAGCCATACATGATCATACCTATACATTTATTGGGTCTCTAAACATATAAGTTCGGTACGTGATTACAAGGTGATGCCAACCTCCTTAGCATATTTGTGCAGAATTCTCGCGTATTCGTAGTCCCTTTGACCAAGGATGTCACGTATTGGGACTTCAGGGTTCCTCCCTATTGCTTGAACCGTCGATAGTAGTGCGGGTCTTGTTGTTTCAAACTCCACACATGACCATATGACGTGGTCGATGTCGTGGAATCCTTTGCCACAGCTACATACATTTGTATCGACGATCCCTATACGTTGTAGATGTGCATTCATCGCATAGTGGTTTGACATGAGTGTTGATGTCATGCGAATGAATCCACGATCTGCCTGTAGGCTTTGAAACCAAGGACGTTGTGTCACCCTAGGAGAGATGGAGTAAAGAAATCTCCCGAGATCATCGGCATCCCACATGCTCTGCCAACGAGCCATGCATAATTGCTGTGGGAAGCGGAGGAATTCGTGAGGCTGAATCGATCGTTCAAAGGAATCGCCCTCAGAGGCGCCTCGTTTGGCCAAGAGATCTGCCCTCTCATTGCCAGGGATTCCGCAATGAGCAGGTAGCCAGACAAGCGATATTCGAAACGCTTTATTGAACAGAGAGCTTAGTGTTTCTAGAATTTTTTTAATAAAGTAATCAGAGCTCTTTATCGCCTCCACGGATTTCAAAGTTTCGACAGCACTGAGACTGTCAGTGAATATATAATATTGATCCGGAGGGCTCGCGCTTATTAGAAGCAACGCGTAAAATATGGCAGCCAACTCTGCGACAAATATTTAGCATGGCTGTCTCAATTTGAAGAAGCCTTGTTTGGATGTATTATATACACCAAAGCCCGTGCCCACGTCTGAAAAGGATCCGTCCGTAAAATATTGTTTTTCGTTGGGATGGCCATACTTGTTCACAAAAATGCTGGGAATTGTCCTCCAGCGAAGATCGTTTGGTATGTTCTTTGTTTCCTCTTGCAAAGAGGAATCAGTTACCAAAAGGGAATTGTAGGACTCCGGTAGATTGGCGCAGCTGATTGCTTGTGAAGCACTAGGGTTAGCCTGTAAAGATACAAAATCCTGATATATCTTCATGATTTTGCAGTTAGAACCTGCCTCTTGTAGGGATTTGAAATTATCAATCACTAGTGGATTAGATACTGTGGAACGAAGTAGAAGGCGAAGCGATAATTGTTCAAAACGCAGTTTTAGCGGCATCACTCCAGACATCACTTCTAGGGACATATTATGGGTGGATTTCATACATCCCAGCGCAATTCTAAGACAACGATATTGTATGCGTTCTAGTTTTATTAAATGCGTCTTGGATGCCCAATGGAAGCATATGCAACCATATTCCAAGACGGATAAAATCGTTGTCTTATACAGTCTCTCCATATAAATATATGTCAAACTTTGGTTTGTACACGTTCTCACGCCTATTTTTTGGTGTATCGTAGTGAAATGAAAAAATAAGCATTTCAGTTTTTTCTGGCGAAAACTCGATACCTAGGTTGTTTGACCACGCTTCCAGATTGTTCAGCGTGGTTTGCAAAGGATTTTGAAGACCTACGATGTCGTTGCTAGCGACTGACACAACACCGTCGTCTGCCAATTGCCTTAGGTTGCAGTTTGGGGCAAGACATGAGTCGATATCATTTACATAAAAGTTGTATAAAATGGGGCTCAAACAGGACCCTTGTGGTAGTCCAAAATAACTGATCCGTCTTGTTTGAGCGAGACCATTATCGAAATTCATTGCTTTTTCAGAAAGGAGGTTGCAAAGGTAAGTGTTTAGTTTAGGACTTAACCCCGCGTTTTGAAGTTTTTGACCTAGTATGCTAATCGATACTGAGTCAAATGCCCCTTTTATATCTAGAAATACAGAGGCCAACATCTCTTTACGAGTATGTGCCAGCTCTATTTCTGAAACTAGAAGCGCTAAGCAATCGTTTGTACCCTTACCTTTGCGGAAACCAAATTGGGTACTGGACAACAAGTTGTTAGACTCCAACCAGTTGTCCAATCGAAAAAGAATCATCCTCTCGAACAATTTGCGCAAGCACGATAGTAGGGATATAGGTCTATAAGACCCGTGCTCTGATGACGGTTTGCCGGGTTTCAAGATGGCGACTACTTTCACCTCTCTCCATTCTTGCGGGACTATATTGAGATCTATCATTTTGTTAAATATCATCAATATCCGCTTCTTCGCCACGTCTGGAAGGTTTCGGAGAAGACTACTCCTAATCTTATCCAGTCCGGGGGAAGAATTATTGCAAGAAAGGAGAGCTAGGGATAGCTCGACCATGGAGAAAGGTGCATCCAAGCTGGGATCACTGCAAGGCGCATGTTGTTCAAATTTCTGCGCTGGAACGAAATCTGGACAGATTCTTTCGGCGAACTGAAAAAGCCACTCTCCTGAAAATCTTTCGCTCTCATTTGTAATTGTGCTGTTTCGCATCCTTCTACCCATTGTCCACAACGCACGTAGCGAAGTGTCAGGCGGGAGGTTTTTGACAAATTTGCGCCAAAATCCTCTCTTTTTCGCTTTAAGTAAGTTTTTACATGTTCTCTCCAGTGCCTTATACTTTTCGTATAAGGCAATGGAGTCATGGAGTTTATATTGTCCAAATGCCTTTCGCTTCGCTACGTATGCAGTTTGGCAGTCTCTGTCCCACCAAGGAGTGGGAGGCTTGGTATGCGTCCTTATTTGGCGGGGCTCTCTTGTTTGGGCTGCAAGAGCGCACTCGTTTACACAGTCTACGAGATTTTTGTATTCCACTAGTGGGTCAAAAATGGATGTCACAGATGGCAGCCTCACTGACATAAGTGCGTTGTATCTCGTCCAATCAATATTCCTTGTCATGTCGTAGTTGACCGGTATGCTATTGATTGGGCGCCTTCCAGTAGTGATTTTAATTTCAATCGGTAAGTGATCGCTGCCATTAGGGTCCTGGATAACCTTCCACAAAGTATCCAGAGCAAGCGACACTGAGCATAGAGACAGGTCTATTGCACTGTCACGCGCCGAAGGCCCTGCCACTCTAGTAGCATCGCCGGAGTTTAATATTATCAATCTATGGTTGTCGCAAAAGTCCCTAATGACTGGAGCACGTGAGTCGTCTCGTGTGCATCCCCAGTCGTATCCATGAGAATTGAAATCTCCCAGGATAAGAAAAGGTGTTTTCATTGCCGATGCTATTATTTCAAGATCCTTTTTGATCTTCTCAAGTTCAATCTCGGCTTCCGGTGGGATATATACAGATGCAAAGGATAAATCAAGATCGCCTATCTTTGCCTGGATTGCGACACATTCAATAATTAGTAGTGAGGGGAGGGGTATTCGAAAGAATTGTATGTTTTTTCGTACTCCTATGAGTACTCCCCCACCACGCCTAACCCTATCTATAGTGTTTCGATCTTGGCGTATAATGTTATATCCGTGGAAGGTAACTTTTTTATCAGGGGAGAGCCAAGTTTCTGATAGGACAAATACATCTATGTTGTGCTTGTTTACCTGTACTTTAAACATATCTATTTTTCCAAGAAAACTTCTACAATTCCATTGGAGTATGTTAGCCATGGACGGGTTAATGTTCCAATTGTACCAACGAACTCAAAGCAGGCCATTGCCCAAGCCATTGCTTTATTGCGCTGACCAACATTGGTCGTGTCATAGCAATTATGCTTTTCAATGGTTCTGGAAAAGCCAGCGCTGTAATCATTGAGTCAATCATTTCTGATATGGACAGCGACTGAACCTTTCGTCGAGGTTTCTTTTTTGGCTCTGGCTTGGGCTGGGGATTTCGGGGGAGGGAAGGAGAAGGGAGTGATGGAAGATCCTCGTCCAGCGAAGGATTATTAGGTTTTCTGGGACGAGGGGCACGTGCTAGACGAGGTGGTGCCTGGGGAGGAGAATTTTTCTTCTCATAACGTAGAGAAGCTTTCTTCTCCTTAGGAGGCGTAGCCTTCATAGGAGTTTTCCTAGGACGACGTCGATTCACGGATCTCTTCACTCTTATTATCACCTCCGAGATTTTAGGGACTGGTTCCTGGTTTACCGATGTGAACTCTTCAGCTAGCACGCTGTATGTGTTTTCGGTCGAGCTACCATTCGCTAGAACTGCAGCATATGACCCACGGGCCAATTGGTACTGGGCTTTTTTTAGTTCATTTTGGGACTTCTTGTACACTGGGCACTCTTTTAGTTCATGCCAATGATTTTTACATTGAGCGCATTTGAATGGCGCTGCAGTGCAATCCGAGGACGGATGTTGACCTTGACATTTAAAACATTTAAACTTGTTGCTGCAAAAGTCTTTTGTATGACCTATTTCACTACATTTCTCGCATGTTGGAATCTTGGGAACAAAGGGTCTTGCAATAGGAATGCGGAGTCCTTCGTACACCAAGAAACTAGGGAGTACAGTTTATTTATTTATTTTATTTATTTATTTTATTTTATTATTTGCTCGGCCACGTTGGGTTACAGCAATAGTGCTTACTGACTATAGTATAACAATTATTCACGAAGGAGTTGGAAGGAGTTTATGGTACGGAAAAGGAGCGAAGACGGGATCGGTAGACAGGATAGGATATGTTGAAATCGAACAGATCATAAGTACTATTAAAAGACGACATAGCTCTTACAAAAGGCTCATTGCGAGCAAAACGTGTACGACATATAGGTAACTGGAGACGAAAACGATAACGTAAGGTGCGACAAGGTGCATACAAATGTAAGCGCGACAGAAGTGAAGGGGTATCAATCGTATTGAGCAATATGCCAGCGACGAAAGAAGCCTGAGCGACCGAGAAGCGGTGCTCCAACTTGGCAAGGCCTAATAAAGTGCATCTATCCTCATACGAAGGAAGCGGAATAGAGTGATGACCCAGCGACCTACGAAATACGATCCTTGTAAAACGTCTCTGGATCCTCTCAATCCTTTGGAGCAGAGATAGTTGGACAGGAGACCAGATGACACAGGCATATTCCAGTACGGAACGGACCCAACAACAATAAAGGGACTTAAGACAAAAGGGATCACGAATTTCAGTGGACATGCGACAAATATAACCAAGACTTTTGTTGGCCTTGTTGATGACATAGTCCGTGTGCTCCTTGAAAGAAAGACTCGGGTCAAAGAAGACGCCAAGATCCTTAGACAAGGACGCACGGGGAATAGGGGCATCACAGACACTATAAGCATGAGTTATACTTGTAGAAGATCGGAAGAAAGACAAGACGGAACATTTTTGAGGACACAGGACTAAACCGTTAGAAGCACACCATGTAGAGAATTTACAGAGCCAGGATTGAAGGACTAGACAATCAGCTGTAGAAGATACAGGAAGAAAAATTTTAACGTCATCCGCATATAGCAAGAAGCCGTTAGGAGGAAGGATCGAAGTACAGTCATTGAGGAAGAGAATGAACAGTAAGGGACTAAGGACACTACCTTGAGGGACTCCCGAAGAACTAAGAAAGCATTCAGAGAAAGAGCCACAGATTTTAACTGCATATGAACGATTCTCAAGATAGGAGTTGAACCACGGCAATATAGAGCCACCGAAACCTAGTTTTCGAAGCTTAGCAACAAGTAATGATAGAGGTATACTGTCAAATGCCGCTTTGAAATCGGTATAGATAGTGTCTACTTGCTTACCACTAGACAGATAGTGATATAGAGAAGACAAAAAACACATTAGGTTGGTGGACACTGAGCGATTGGGCATAAAGCCGTGTTGTTCCGTAGAAATATAATTTTTTACACAAGGCATTACAGATAAATGGACAATTGACTCGAGGATTTTAGAACACGCACAAATAATAGAAATGCCTCTGTAGTTTGATGCTAGTGTGCGGTCACCTTTCTTATAAATGGGAACAAGCCAAGCTAGTTTCCATTGACTAGGAAAAATCCCTACACTAAGCGAGCGAGAAAAAAGACGAGTGAGAATAGGAGTGAGGGTATTGCCACATTTTTTCAAAACACAGGCAGGGATGCCATCGGGGCCTGGTGAAAACGAAGTTTTAAGTTTGGATAAAGCGGATTTTACTAGGCTTTCACTTACAACGACTGAATTACATGATATCACATCAGAGGGCGTGTAAGACAAGCCCACGTCCAAAGGAACCTTAAAAGTACTAGGATCGACAAATACACTAGAGAAATGTTTGGCAAATAGGTTACATATATCAGGATTGGACGTAGCAGAGGACAGATCAAGAAACAGGGTGGATGGAAGGCTAGCAGAGCCTCGCCGAGAGTTCGCAAAACGAAAGAATGACCCAGGATCAATAGTGAAGCGCATTTGAAGACGCCGAACGTAGCGACGATACAGATGGCGATTAAGAAGACGATAAGCCTTAGCCGCATATTTATATACACAAAGATTGTGTAAAGTATTATTTAAACGGTAGGCGCGTTGAGCGCGGTTTTTGTCCGATTTTAATAGACGTAAAGCTCTGTTCGACCACTTAGGATTAGGAGCGGGTTTAAGGAGAGGACAGCAGGAAGGGAAGGCGGAAGTGATTACATTAGTAAACGCTGCTACAGCTTGATTAATGTCACAGTCAGCATTAATAAAGGACCAATCGGTATCGGCTAATATACGATGAAGCTTTTGGTAGTCCAATTTTCTAAAATTGAACATACGAGCCGTAGGTATTCGTTGGGAGGGTGCAGGGCGAGAGTGCGTAAGGAGCACGCTTGTCTCAAGAGCAGGATGATGATTGTCTAGCGCGACGAGTGGAACAGGTGAAGCTATGACGGGGGAGCAGCATTCCAAGAAGCCAGCATTGGCAAATAGAAGATCTAATTGTCTTCCGCGTATATTTTTTATGCCGGATAATTGCAGCAAACCGTTTACCGACATTCCATCAAGCAGAGAAACATTTTCACGAGATACACCAGTAGGAATGAACTGATTAACGCACGATGCCGACGGTTGCCAGGAGAGTGATGGTGAATTAAAATCACCAAGTAACACCATAAGATCATTTGGTTTAAGTTTGCCAGCAACGAAACTAACACTCTCATGTAAATCGTCAAGGACTACTTCGGAAGAACGCAAATCGGGTGGGATGTAAACGGCGCCGATATAGATTGCAAGGTTTTGAAGCTTAACAATTGTCCAAACAGACTCCAGCGAGTCGAACGGCAGTGATAAAGTTGACGTGTTCAGCACGGAAGAGCAGGCAATGAGTACACCACCACCACGGCAACGGTTACTGTTGAGAGAATTTCGGTCGCAGCGATAGATGACATACGCATCCTCCGAGATAAGAGAGGACGGAATTGAACCATCGAGCCATGTTTCAGTTAACACCAACACATCCATATCAAGCTCAGATAGAGAGAGGCGTAACTCGTCTAGTTTTGTGCGCAATCCTCTTACGTTTTGATAGTAGATGTTTAGTCGATCGATCGAAGGAATGAGAGAGCGAGATGCGCCGGGAGTGCTCTCGCTGCAAGTTATTAACGGCGGAAGAGAGTCGGACGGATTGTGTGTATTAGATGCAGGGTTAGCTTCCATCAATTCGGGTAAAGTCGGTAGTTCATGAAAATCTTCAGCCGGATCAGCCGGTTTACGCTTGCTGAAAGTACTGCGTATAAGGCAAGCTCATAGGACCATGATCGGGCGAAATAGTGAAATCAGCGTTTCGCAGTTGTGTCGTGTGGTTGATAGAAGGTGGCGATGAATGGTGATCCGATTCACGGGTAACAGGCGCAGAAGGTGCATGGGATGCTGCAGTAGTGGGTCGCCAAACATTGACGGAGCGGGGATTAAGGTTGATGAACTCCTTAAAAGTGATCCCGCGAGGCCAGGTTGAAGCAGCCAAAGCAATAGCCCGGTGCGAATCCGGTACACCAATTTTAAAAGATACGTAGGAGAGCGTAGAAAGATCCCGGTCGCGTCGTACAAGGCTGTATACCAAGATGTCGTCTGTCCCTATGTTGGAACAGGCCATTTCACGGATCGCTTCAATCGGAGTATCAGGAGCAATACGGGAGATAAAGACCCAAGTACGGGGTGGGCGTTCAGGAACGGTCGTAATATTGTTGTAGGACAACCCTGTACCCGATGACAGCATAGCGCGTGTAACGGTATTGGTAGGCGACGAGTCGGGAGAGCGATCCATCAATCGGCGTTTAGAAGGATTCTCACCAACAGCTTGATGGGTGAGCTTAGAGGCCGCAACTGGATTCGTGGTCGTTGAGTGCGTAGCAGGAATCGCGGAATGGTGAGGACTCGATGTAGTAGTATGCGTGGCAAGATGAGAGTTGAGCTTGTTCATTAGTGAGTTGAAGGAAGTGAGAAACTCACGGTGCATGAGATCAAGCCCCTTGATGCCATGCTTAACTTCATCAAGCGTTGTGAGTAGTGGAGCCTGTGAGTAGTTGCGTTCCATTGAGTGAGAAGCAGTAAGTGAGTCGATGAAATCTTTCACGGAACGAATTGATGATGCTGATTCCTGTTTCATCAAAGCTATCTCGTTTCTAAAACAATCCAGTGAAGAGGAAAGTTCGAGTCGCAAGCCAGCTGATGTCGCCTGCACAGAACGTGAGGTATCGCGGAAATCGGACTGCAACGATTCCAACAGGTAGGCAGCATCACGAGAAAGGCCGTGCGAAAAGCGTAAAGTGTCAACGGCCCGCAAACGCTGAGCACAATCCGCGCAAGCCCAGAATAGATTTTGTGACTTCTTAAAATCACGCAGGAGCGGGGTTGAAAGTCCAATGCACTTATCGTGGTAATAGTGTTCACACAGACCGAAGCACGGAATTGGATCGTTGCTAATAGCACCTTCACATTTCTTACAGATCACGGACGCCATCGCAAAATATTCCCTCAAACGTAACGCGCTTTGATTTTGTTTCCGTGTACGTCTTTTGCCCGTTTACTGTGGAAGAGGTGTAAAGTGGTTTCACCGCAATCACCCTCACCCCTGGAGTGGAAAGAGTCCGGAAAGCATCCATTCCCAACTTTAGCAGTTCTTCGGATGGAATATCCAGATCATCTACGACACCTGCTACCTCAACTATTCCACCTGGGATATACACCCGGTAGTGATCAGTGAATTGTGGATCAGCTGCTATAGCGTTCGCCTGCATTCGGTCGCTAACGGTGATTCGTATCCGGTTAGTACGAACACGAAATACATCGGTTACCGCAGGATAGCTTTTATGCAGGGATGCAGTTATAGCCACTAGGTTGAGCTCACTTTTTCCGGGCATCATGAAGACACGAAAGTCTCCCCGGTAGCAAGATGGGTATTCACGATGTCTTGCTTTGTCAGTCGACATTGGTGTGACGGTAGCAAGAACTTTTTTGCAACTGGTTCCTTCTTCTACTACTACGGGTTCTTTCCTTTTCTTATGGGATACCGTAGTGAACCCTTCATCAGAGGAAATCGTTACAATTTCCATATTGGCCATATTGGCCACAACAGTTGGGGGCAAACAGATATTATTATTTAATAGAAATACCGCGGAGAGAAATGCAAGATAAGAAAAAAAAAATGAGAGAGAAAAAAAACAAGAACAAAATACTAATACGTACAAAACTACTAGAACTTTGTCATCAACCTATCATCACGCACTGATGTCTACTCACAAAGGCGGAGACTGTAACGGTACTATGTACACTCTACACTCTACACACTCAGCACAATACACACTTGCCACACTGCTTACGCTAGGCATGTGGTGCGTTATATGAAATACAATCGTTACACACAAGTAGGACTTCACACTCACCACCAGGACACAAAGTGATACTACTAAAAGGGCAGTCGGTGAACTTTCGGCTTTGAAGCGATTTCGATCTGTTGCTGTGGAGCGATCGTGATAAGCATCCGATCGCATCGACGGTGGGAGACAGAAATGGACTGACTATCCTTCTATGGTAACAATAAGTCACTGAAAGCCAAGCTCACTTCACTAGTGGATACTTGGCAGGCCCTTGACCGACAGTGGTTGTTGTGCCAAAGAAACAAGAAAAAATTATCGTTGTTACGGCCATGTTTCATCCAAATGAAGCCATCTTGCACTATTTGAATGGCCTTGAAATTTGATGTTGAGTTTTTTTGCCATCTATTATCGTTGTTACGGCCATGTTTCATCCAAATGAAGCCATCTTGCACTATTTGAATGGCCTTGAAATTTGATGTTGAATTTTGTTGCCATCTATTATCGTTGTTACGGCCATGTTTCATCCAAATGAAGCCATATTGCACTATTTGAATGGCCTTGAAATTTGATGTTGAATTTTGTTGCCATCTATTATCGTTGTTACGGCCATGTTTCATCCAAATGAAGCCATCTTGCACTATTTGAATGGACTTAAAATTTGATGTTGAGTTTTGTTGCCATCTATTATCGTTGTTACGACCATGTTACATCCAAATAAAGGCATCTTGCACTAATATATTGGCCTTGAAATTTGATGTTGAATTTTGTTGCCATCTATTATCGTTGTTACGGCCATGTTTCATCCAAATGAAGCCATCTTGCACTATTTGAATGGCCTTGAAATTTGATGTTGAATTTTGTTGCCATCTATTATCGTTGTTACGGCCATGTTTCATCCAAATAAAGGCATCTTGCTCTAATTCAATGGCCTTGAAATTTGATGTTGAGTTTTGTTGCCATCTATTATCGTTGTTACGGCCATGTTTCATCCAAATGAAGCCATCTTGCACTATTTGAATGGCCTTGAAATTTGATGTTGAGTTTTGTTGCCATCTATTATCGTTGTTACGGCCGTGTTTCATCCAAATGAAGCCATCTTGCACTATTTGAATGGCCTTGAAATTTGATGTTGAGTTTTTTTGCCATCTATTATCGTTGTTACGGCCATGTTGCATCCAAATGAAGCCATATTGCACTATTTGCATGTACTTAAAATTTGATGTTGAGTTTTTTTGCCATCTATTATCGTTGTTACGGCCATGTTTCATCCAAATGAAGCCATAATGCACTATTTGAATGGCCTTGAAATTTGATGTTGAATTTTGTTGCCATCTATTATCGTTGTTACGGCCATGCTTCATCCAAATGAAGCCATATTGCACTATGTGCATGTACTTAAAATTTGATGTTGAGTTTTTTTTGCCATCTATTATCGTTGTTACGGCCATGTTTCATCCAAATGAAGCCATAATGCACTATTTGAATATCCTTGAAATTTGATGTTGAATTTTGTTGCCATCTATTATCGTTGTTACGGCCATGTTTCATCCAAATGAAGCCATATTGCACTATTTGCATGTACTTAAAATTTGATGTTGAGTTTTTTTACCATCTATTATCGTTGTTACGGCCATGTTTCATCCAAATGAAGCCATCTTGCACTATTTGAATGGCCTTGAAATTTGATGTTGAATTTTGTTGCCATCTATTATCGTTGTTAACGTACTTAACAACATGCCCGTCATGGGTTCAAGCCCCAAATAGACCGTGCTTCGATACGTAGGACTGACTATCCTGCTATGGTAACAATAAGTCACTGAAAGCCAAGCACACTTCACTAGTGGGTACTTGGCAGGCCCTTGACCGACAGTGGTTGTTGTGCAAAAGAAAAAAGAAAAAATTATCGTTTTTACGGCCATGTTTCATCCAAATGAAGCCATCTTGCACTATTTGAATGGCCTTGAAATTTGATGTTGAGTTTTGTTGCCATCTATTATCGTTGTTACGGCCGTGTTTCATCCAAATGAAGCCATATTGCACTATTTGAATGGCCTTGAAATTTGATGTTGAGTTTTTTCGCCATCTATTATCGTTGTTACGGCCATGTTTCATCCAAATGAAGCCATCTTGCACTATTTGCATGTACTTAAAATTTGATGTTGAGTTTTTTTGCCATCTATTATCGTTGTTACGGCCATGTTTCATCCAAATGAAGCCATAATGCACTATTTGAATGGCCTTGAAATTTGATGTTGAATTTTGTTGCCATCTATTATCGTTGTTACGGCCATGTTTCATCCAAATGAAGCCATCTTGCACTATTTGCATGTACTTAAAATTTGATGTTGAGTTTTGTTGCCATCTATTATCGTTGTTACGGCCATGTTTCATCCAAATGAAGCCATCTTGCACTATTTGAATGGCCTTGAAATTTGATGTTGAGTTTTGTTGCCATCTATTATCGTTGGTACGGCCGTGTTTCATCCAAATGAAGCCATCTTGCACTAATAAATTGGCCTTGAAATTTGATGTTGAATTTTGTTGCCATCTATTATCGTTGTTACGGCCATGTTTCATCCAAATGAAGCCATATTGCACTATTTGCATGTACTTAAAATTTGATGTTGAGTTTTGTTGCCATCTATTATCGTTGTTACGGCCATGTTTCATCCAAATGAAGCCATAATGCACTATTTGAATGGCCTTGAAATTTAATGTTGAATTTTGTTGCCATCTATTATCGTTGTTACGGCCATGTTTCATCCAAATGAAGCCATATTGCACTTGTTGCATGTACTTAAAATTTGATGTTGAGTTTTTTTGCCATCTATTATCGTTGTTACGGCCATGTTTCATCCAAATGAAGCCATCTTGCACTATTTGAATGGCCTTGAAATTTGATGTTGAATTTTGTTGCCATCTATTATCGTTGTTACGGCCATGTTTCATCCAAATGAAGCCATCTTGCACTAATTCATTGGCCTTGAAATTTGATGTTGAGTTTTTTTGCCATCTATTATCGTTGTTACGGCCATGTTTCATCCAAATGAAGCCATCTTGCACTATTTGAATGGCCTTGAAATTTGATGTTTAGTTTTTTTTGCCATCTATTATCGTTGTTACGGCCATGTTTCATCCAAATGAAGCCATCTTGCACTATTTGAATGGCCTTGAAATTTGATGTTGAATTTTGTTGCCATCTATTATCGTTGTTACGGCCATGTTTCATCCAAATGAAGCCATTTTGCACTATTTGAATGGCCTTGAAATTTGATGTTGAGTTTTTTTGCCATCTATTATCGTTGTTACGGCCATGTTTCATCCAAATGAAGCCATATTGCACTATTTGAATGGCCTTGAAATTTGATGTTGAGTTTTGTTGCCATCTATTATCGTTGTTACGGCCGTGTTTCATCCAAATGAAGCCATCTTGCACTAATTCAATGGCCTTGAAATTTGATGTTGAGTTTTGTTGCCATCTATTATCGTTGTTACGGCCATGTTTCATCCAAATGAAGCCATTTTGCACTATTTGAATGGCCTTCAAATTTGATGTTGAATTTTGTTGCCATCTATTATCGTTGTTACGGCCGTGTTTCATCCAAATGAAGCCATCTTGCACTATTTGAATGGCCTTGAAATTTGATGTTGAGTTTTGTTGCCATCTATTATCGTTGTTACGGCCATGTTTCATCCAAATGAAGCCATCCTGCACTATTTGAATGGCCTTGAAATTTGATGTTGAATTTTGTTGCCATCTATTATCGTTGTTACGGCCATGTTTCATCCAAATGAAGCCATATTGCACTATTTGAATGGCCTTGAAATTTGATGTTGAGTTTTTTTGCCATCTATTATCGTTGTTACGGCCATGTTACATCCAAATAAAGGCATCTTGCACTAATTCATTGGCCTTGAAATTTGATGTTGAATTTTGTTGCCATCTATTGTCGTTGTTACGGCCATGTTTCATCCAAATGAAGCCATCTTGCACTATTTGAATGGCCTTGAAATTTGATGTTGAATTTTGTTGCCATCTATTATCGTTGTTACGGCCATGTTTCATCCAAATGAAGCCATCTTGCACTAATTCATTGGCCTTGAAATTTGATGTTGAATTTTGTTGCCATCTATTATCCTTGTTACGGCCATGTTTCATCCAAATGAAGCCATCTTGCACTATTTGAATGGCCTTGAAATTTGATGTTGAATTTTGTTGCCATCTATTATCGTTGTTACGGCCATGTTTCATCCAAATGAAGCCATCTTGCACTATTTGCATGGCCTTGAAATTTGATGTTGAGTTTTTTTGCCATCTATTATCGTTGTTACGGCCATGTTTCATCCAAATGAAGCCATATTGCACTATTTGCATGTACTTAAAATTTGATGTTGAGTTTTGTTGCCATCTATTATCGTTGTTACGGCCATGTTTCATCCAAATGAAGCCATCTTGCACTATTTGAATGGCCTTGAAATTTGATGTTGAATTTTGTTGCCATCTATTATAGTTGTTACGGCCATGTTTCATCCAAATGAAGCCATCTTGCACTATTTGAATGACTTTGAAATTTGATGTTGAATTTTGTTGCCATCTATTATCGTTGTTACGGCCGTATTTCATCCAAATGAAGCCATCTTGCACTATTTGCATGCCCTTGAAATTTGATGTTGAGTTTTTTTGTCATCTATTATCGTTGTTACGGCCATGTTTCATCCAAATGAAGCCATATTGCACTATTTGCATGTACTTAAAATTTGATGTTGAGTTTTGTTGCCATCTATTATCGTTGTTACGGCCATGTTTCATCCAAATGAAGCCATCTTGCACTATTTGAATGGCCTTGAAATTTGATGTTGAGTTTTTTTGCCATCTATTATCGTTGTTACGGCCGTGTTTCATCCAAATGAAGCCATCTTGCACTATTTGAATGACTTTGAAATTTGATATTGAATTTTGTTGCCATCTATTATCGTTGTTACGGCCGTATTTCATCCAAATGAAGCCATCTTGCACTATTTGAATGGCCTTGAAATTTGATGTTGAATTTTGTTGCCATCTATTATCGTTGTTACGGCCATGTTTTATCCAAATGAAGCCATTTTGCACTATTTGAATGGCCTTGAAATTTGATGTTGAGTTTTGTTTCCATCTATTATCGTTGTAACGGCCATGTTTCATCCAAATGAAGCCATATTGCACTATTTGCATGTACTTAAAATTTGATGTTGAGTTTTTTTGCCATCTATTATCGTTGTTACGGCCATGTTTCATCCAAATGAAGCCATAATGCACTATTTGAATGGCCTTGAAATTTGATGTTGAATTTTGTTGCCATCTATTATCGTTGTTACGGCCATGCTTCATCCAAATGAAGCCATATTGCACTATTTGCATGTACTTAAAATTTGATGTTGAGTTTTTTTTGCCATCTATTATCGTTGTTACGGCCATGTTTCATCCAAATGAAGCCATAATGCACTATTTGAATATCCTTGAAATTTGATGTTGAATTTTGTTGCCATCTATTATCGTTGTTACGGCCATGTTTCATCCAAATGAAGCCATATTGCACTATTTGCATGTACTTAAAATTTGATGTTGAGTTTTTTTGCCATCTATTATCGTTGTTACGGCCATGTTTCATCCAAATGAAGCCATCTTGCACTATTTGAATGGCCTTGAAATTTGATGTTGAATTTTGTTGCCATCTATTATCGTTGTTAACGTACTTAACAACATGCCCGTCATGGGTTCATGCCCCAAATAGACCGTGCTTCGATACGTAGGACTGACTATCCTGCTATGGTAACAATAAGTCACTGAAAGCCAAGCACACTTCACTAGTGGGTACTTGGCAGGCCCTTGACCGACAGTGGTTGTTGTACAAAAGAAAAAAGAAAAAATTATCGTTGTTACGGCCATGTTTCATCCAAATGAAGCCATCTTGCACTATTTGAATGGCCTTGAAATTTGATGTTGAGTTTTGTTGCCATCTATTATCGTTGTTACGGCCGTGTTTCATCCAAATGAAGCCATATTGCACTATTTGAATGGCCTTGAAATTTGATGTTGAGTTTTTTCGCCATCTATTATCGTTGTTACGGCCATGTTATATCCAAATAATGCCATCTTGCACTATTTGCATGTACTTAAAATTTGATGTTGAGTTTTTTTGCCATCTATTATCGTTGTTACGGCCATGTTTCATCCAAATGAAGCCATAATGCACTATTTGAATGGCCTTGAAATTTGATGTTGAATTTTGTTGCCATCTATTATCGTTGTTACGGCCATGTTTAATCCAAATGAAGCCATCTTGCACTATTTGCATGTACTTAAAATTTGATGTTGAGTTTTGTTGCCATCTATTATCGTTGTTACGGCCATGTTTCATCCAAATGAAGCCATCTTGCACTATTTGAATGGCCTTGAAATTTGATGTTGAGTTTTGTTGCCATCTATTATCGTTGTTACGGCCGTGTTTCATCCAAATGAAGCCATCTTGCACTAATATATTGGCCTTGAAATTTGATGTTGAATTTTGTTGCCATCTATTATCGTTGTTACGGCCATGTTTCATCCAAATGAAGCCATCTTGCACTATTTGAATGGCCTTGAAATTTGATGTTGAGTTTTGTTGCCATCTATTATCGTTGTTACGGCCGTGTTTCATCCAAATGAAGCCATCTTGCACTAATATATTGGCCTTGAAATTTGATGTTGAATTTTGTTGCCATCTATTATCGTTGTTACGGCCATGTTTCATCCAAATGAAGCCATATTGCACTATTTGCATGTACTTAAAATTTGATGTTGAGTTTTGTTGCCATCTATTATCGTTGTTACGGCCATGTTTCATCCAAATGAAGCCATAATGCACTATTTGAATGGCCTTGAAATTTAATGTTGAATTTTGTTGCCATCTATTATCGTTGTTACGGCCATGTTTCATCCAAATGAAGCCATATTGCACTAGTTGCATGTACTTAAAATTTGATGTTGAGTTTTTTTGCCATCTATTATCGTTGTTACGGCCATGTTTCATCCAAATGAAGCCATCTTGCACTATTTGAATGGCCTTGAAATTTGATGTTGAATTTTGTTGCCATCTATTATCGTTGTTACGGCCATGTTTCATCCAAATGAAGCCATCTTGCACTAATTCATTGGCCTTGAAATTTGATGTTGAGTTTTTTTGCCATCTATTATCGTTGTTACGGCCATGTTTCATCCAAATGAAGCCATCTTGCACTATTTGAATGGCCTTGAAATTTGATGTTTAGTTTTTTTTGCCATCTATTATCGTTGTTACGGCCATGTTTCATCCAAATGAAGCCATCTTGCACTATTTGAATGGCCTTGAAATTTGATGTTGAATTTTGTTGCCATCTATTATCGTTGTTACGGCCATGTTTCATCCAAATGAAGCCATTTTGCACTATTTGAATGGCCTTGAAATTTGATGTTGAGTTTTTTTGCCATCTATTATCGTTGTTACGGCCATGTTTCATCCAAATGAAGCCATATTGCACTATTTGAATGGCCTTGAAATTTGATGTTGAGTTTTGTTGCCATCTATTATCGTTGTTACGGCCGTGTTTCATCCAAATGAAGCCATCTTGCACTAATTCAATGGCCTTGAAATTTGATGTTGAGTTTTGTTGCCATCTATTATCGTTGTTACGGCCATGTTTCATCCAAATGAAGCCATTTTGCACTATTTGAATGGCCTTGAAATTTGATGTTGAATTTTGTTGCCATCTATTATCGTTGTTACGGCCGTGTTTCATCCAAATGAAGCCATCTTGCACTATTTGAATGGCCTTGAAATTTGATGTTGAGTTTTGTTGCCATCTATTATCGTTGTTACGGCCGTGTTTCATCCAAATGAAGCCATCCTGCACTATTTGAATGGCCTTGAAATTTGATGTTGAATTTTGTTGCCATCTATTATCGTTGTTACGGCCATGTTTCATCCAAATGAAGCCATATTGCACTATTTGAATGGCCTTGAAATTTGATGTTGAGTTTTTTTGCCATCTATTATCGTTGTTACGGCCATGTTACATCCAAATAAAGGCATCTTGCACTAATTCATTGGCCTTGAAATTTGATGTTGAATTTTGTTGCCATCTATTGTCGTTGTTATGGCCATGTTTCATCCAAATGAAGCCATCTTGCACTATTTGAATGGCCTTGAAATTTGATGTTGAATTTTGTTGCCATCTATTATCGTTGTTACGGCCATGTTTCATCCAAATAAAGGCATCTTGCACTAATTCATTGGCCTTGAAATTTGATGTTGAATTTTGTTGCCATGTATTATCCTTGTTACGGCCATGTTTCATCCAAATGAAGCCATCTTGCACTATTTGAATGGCCTTGAAATTTGATGTTGAATTTTGTTGCCATCTATTATCGTTGTTACGGCCATGTTTCATCCAAATGAAGCCATCTTGCACTATTTGCATGGCCTTGAAATTTGATGTTGAGTTTTTTTGCCATCTATTATCGTTGTTACGGCCATGTTTCATCCAAATGAAGCCATATTGCACTATTTGCATGTACTTAAAATTTAATGTTGAGTTTTGTTGCCATCTATTATCGTTGTTACGGCCATGTTTCATCCAAATGAAGCCATCTTGCACTATTTGAATGGCCTTGAAATTTGATGTTGAATTTTGTTGCCATCTATTATCGTTGTTACGGCCATGTTTCATCCAAATGAAGCCATATTGCACTATTTGCATGTACTTAAAATTTAATGTTGAATTTTGTTGCCATCTATTATCGTTGTTACGGCCATGTTTCATCCAAATGAAGTCATATTGCACTATTTGAATGGCCTTGAAATTTGATGTTGAATTTTGTTGCCATCTATTATCGTTGTTACGGCCATGTTTCATCCAAATGAAGCTATCTTGCACTAATTCAATGGCCTTGAAATTTGATGTTGAATTTTGTTGCCATCTATTATCGTTGTTACGGCCATATTTCATCCAAATGAAGCCATATTGCACTATTTGAATGGCCTTGAAATTTGATGTTTAGTTTTTTTTGCCATCTATTATCGTTGTTACGGCCATGTTTCATCCAAATGAAGCCATATTGCACTATTTGAATGGCCTTGAAATTTGATGTTGAGTTTTGTTGCCATCTATTATCGTTGTTACGGCCGTGTTTCATCCAAATGAAGCCATCTTGCACTATTTGAATGGCCTTGAAATTTGATGTTGAATTTTGTTGCCATCTATTATCGTTGTTACGGCCATGTTTCATCCAAATGAAGCCATATTGCACTATTTGAATGGCCTTGAAATTTGATGTTGAGTTTTTTTGCCATCTATTATCGTTGTTACGGCCATGTTTCATCCAAATGAAGCCATATTGCACTATTTGAATGGCCTTGAAATTTGATGTTGAGTTTTGTTGCCATCTATTATCGTTGTTACGGCCATGTTTCATCCAAATGAAGCTATCTTGCACTATTTGAATGGCCTTGAAATTTGATGTTGAATTTTGTTGCCATCTATTATCGTTGTTAACGTACTTAACAACATGCCCGTCATGGGTTCAAGCCCCAAATAGACCGTGCTCCGATACGTAGGACTGACTATCCTGCTATGGTAACAATAAGTCACTGAAAGCCAAGCTCACTTCACTTGTGGGTACTTGGCAGGCCCTTGACCGACAGTGGTTGTTGTGCAAAAGAAAAAAGAAAAAATTATCGTTGTTACGGCCATGTTTCATCCAAATGAAGCCATCTTGCACTATTTGAATGGCCTTGAAATTTGATGTTGAGTTTTGTTGCCATCTATTATCGTTGTTACGGCCGTGTTTCATCCAAATGAAGCCATATTGCACTATTTGAATGGCCTTGAAATTTGATGTTGAGTTTTTTCGCCATCTATTATCGTTGTTACGGCCATGTTTCATCCAAATGAAGCCATCTTGCACTATTTGCATGTACTTAAAATTTGATGTTGAGTTTTTTTGCCATCTATCATCGTTGTTACGGCCATGTTTCATCCAAATGAAGCCATAATGCACTATTTGAATGGCCTTGAAATTTGATGTTGAATTTTGTTGCCATCTATTATCGTTGTTACGGCCATGTTTCATCCAAATGAAGCCATCCTGCACTATTTGCATGTACTTAAAATTTGTTTCATCCAAATGAAGCCATCTTGCACTATTTGAATGGCCTTGAAATTTGATGTTGAATTTTGTTGCCATCTATTATCGTTGTTACGGCCATGTTTCATCCAAATGAAGCCATCTTGCACTATTTGCATGGCCTTGAAATTTGATGTTGAGTTTTTTTGCCATCTATTATCGTTGTTACGGCCATGTTTCATCCAAATGAAGCCATATTGCACTATTTGCATGTACTTAAAATTTGATGTTGAGTTTTGTTGCCATCTATTATCGTTGTTACGGCCATGTTTCATCCAAATGAAGCCATCTTGCACTATTTGAATGGCCTTGAAATTTGATGTTGAATTTTGTTGCCATCTATTATCGTTGTTACGGCCATGTTTCATCCAAATGAAGCCATATTGCACTATTTGCATGTACTTAAAATTTAATGTTGAATTTTGTTGCCATCTATTATCGTTGTTACGGCCATGTTTCATCCAAATGAAGTCATATTGCACTATTTGAATGGCCTTGAAATTTGATGTTGAATTTTGTTGCCATCTATTATCGTTGTTACGGCCATGTTTCATCCAAATGAAGCCATCTTGCACTAATTCAATGGCCTTGAAATTTGATGTTGAATTTTGTTGCCATCTATTATCGTTGTTACGGCCATATTTCATCCAAATGAAGCCATATTGCACTATTTGAATGGCCTTGAAATTTGATGTTTAGTTTTTTTTGCCATCTATTATCGTTGTTACGGCCATGTTTCATCCAAATGAAGCCATATTGCACTATTTGAATGGCCTTGAAATTTGATGTTGAGTTTTGTTGCCATCTATTATCGTTGTTACGGCCGTGTTTCATCCAAATGAAGCCATCTTGCACTATTTGAATGGCCTTGAAATTTGATGTTGAATTTTGTTGCCATCTATTATCGTTGTTACGGCCATGTTTCATCCAAATGAAGCCATATTGCACTATTTGAATGGCCTTGAAATTTGATGTTGAGTTTTTTTTGCCATCTATTATCGTTGTTACGGCCATGTTTCATCCAAATGAAGCCATATTGCACTATTTGAATGGCCTTGAAATTTGATGTTGAGTTTTGTTGCCATCTATTATCGTTGTTACGGCCATGTTTCATCCAAATGAAGCCATCTTGCACTATTTGAATGGCCTTGAAATTTGATGTTGAATTTTGTTGCCATCTATTATCGTTGTTAACGTACTTAACAACATGCCCGTCATGGGTTCAAGCCCCAAATAGACCGTGCTCCGATACGTAGGACTGACTATCCTGCTATGGTAACAATAAGTCACTGAAAGCCAAGCTCACTTCACTTGTGGGTACTTGGCAGGCCCTTGACCGACAGTGGTTGTTGTGCAAAAGAAAAAAGAAAAAATTATCGTTGTTACGGCCATGTTTCATCCAAATGAAGCCATCTTGCACTATTTGAATGGCCTTGAAATTTGATGTTGAGTTTTGTTGCCATCTATTATCGTTGTTACGGCCGTGTTTCATCCAAATGAAGCCATCTTGCACTATTTGAATGGCCTTGAAATTTGATGTTGAGTTTTGTTGCCATCTATTATCGTTGGTACGGCCGTGTTTCATCCAAATGAAGCCATCTTGCACTATTTGAATGGCCTTGAAATTTGATGTTGAGTTTTTTCGCCATCTATTATCGTTGTTACGGCCATGTTTCATCCAAATGAAGCCATCTTGCACTATTTGCATGTACTTAAAATTTGATGTTGAGTTTTTTTGCCATCTATCATCGTTGTTACGGCCATGTTTCATCCAAATGAAGCCATAATGCACTATTTGAATGGCCTTGAAATTTGATGTTGAATTTTGTTGCCATCTATTATCGTTGTTACGGCCATGTTTCATCCAAATGAAGCCATCCTGCACTATTTGCATGTACTTAAAATTTGATGTTGAGTTTTGTTGCCATCTATTATCGTTGTTACGGCCATGTTTCATCCAAATGAAGCCATCTTGCACTATTTGAATGGCCTTGAAATTTGATGTTGAGTTTTGTTGCCATCTATTATCGTTGGTACGGCCGTGTTTCATCCAAATGAAGCCATCTTGCACTAATATATTGGCCTTGAAATTTGATGTTGAATTTTGTTGCCATCTATTATCGTTGTTACGGCCATGATTCATCCAAATGAAGCCATATTGCACTATTTGCATGTACTTAAAATTTGATGTTGAGTTTTGTTGCCATCTATTATCGTTGTTACGGCCATGTTTCATCCAAATGAAGCCATAATGCACTATTTGAATGGCCTTGAAATTTAATGTTGAATTTTGTTGCCATCTATTATCGTTGTTACGGCCATGTTTCATCCAAATGAAGCCATATTGCACTATTTGCATGTACTTCAAATTTGATGTTGAGTGTTTTTGCCATCTATTATCGTTGTTACGGCCATGTTTCATCCAAATGAAGCCATCTTGCACTATTTGAATGGCCTTGAAATTTGATGTTGAATTTTGTTGCCATCTATTATCGTTGTTACGGCCATGTTTCATCCAAATGAAGCCATCTTGCACTAATTCATTGGCCTTGAAATTTGATGTTGAGTTTTTTTGCCATCTATTATCGTTGTTACGGCCATGTTTCATCCAAATGAAGCCATCTTGCACTATTTGAATGGCCTTGAAATTTGATGTTTAGTTTTTTTTGCCATCTATTATCGTTGTTACGGCCATGTTTCATCCAAATGAAGCCATCTTGCACTATTTGAATGGCCTTGAAATTTGATGTTGAATTTTGTTGCCATCTATTATCGTTGTTACGGCCATGTTTCATCCAAATGAAGCCATTTTGCACTATTTGAATGGCCTTGAAATTTGATGTTGAGTTTTTTTGCCATCTATTATCGTTGTTACGGCCATGTTTCATCCAAATGAAGCCATATTGCACTATTTGAATGGCCTTGAAATTTGATGTTGAGTTTTGTTGCCATCTATTATCGTTGTTACGGCCGTGTTTCATCCAAATGAAGCCATCTTGCACTAATTCAATGGCCTTGAAATTTGATGTTGAATTTTGTTGCCATCTATTATCGTTGTTACGGCCATGTTTCATCCAAATGAAGCCATTTTGCACTATCTGAATGGCCTTGAAATTTGATGTTGAATTTTGTTGCCATCTATTATCGTTGTTACGGCCGTGTTTCATCCAAATGAAGCCATCTTGCACTATTTGAATGGCCTTGAAATTTGATGTTGAGTTTTGTTGCCATCTATTATCGTTGTTACGTCCGTGTTTCATCCAAATGAAGCCATCCTGCACTATTTGAATGGCCTTGAAATTTGATGTTGAATTTTGTTGCCATCTATTATTGTTGTTACGGCCATGTTTCATCCAAATGAAGCCATATTGCACTATTTGAATGGCCTTGAAATTTGATGTTGAGTTTTGTTGCCATCTATTATCGTTGTTACGGCCATGTTACATCCAAATAAAGGCATCTTGCACAAATTCATTGGCCTTGAAATTTGATGTTGAATTTTGTTGCCATCTATTATCGTTGGTACGGCCATGTTTCATCCAAATGAAGCCATCTTGCACTATTTGAATGGCCTTGAAATTTGATGTTGAATTTTGTTGCCATCTATTATCGTTGTTACGGCCGTGTTTCATCCAAATGAAGCCATCTTGCACTATTTGAATGGCCTTGAAATTTGATGTTGAATTTTGTTGCCATCTATTATCGTTGTTACGGCCATGTTTCATCCAAATGAAGCCATATTGCACTATTTGAATGGCCTTGAAATTTGATGTTGAGTTTTTTTGCCATCTATTATCGTTGTTACGGCCATGTTTCATCCAAATGAAGCCATCTTGCACTATTTGCATGTACTTAAAATTTGATGTTGAGTTTTTTTGCCATCTATTATCGTTGTTACGGCCATGTTTCATCCAAATGAAGCCATCTTGCACTATTTGAATGGCCTTGAAATTTGATGTTGAATTTTGTTGCCATCTATTATCGTTGTTAACGTACTTAACAACATGCCCGTCATGGGTTCAAGCCCCAAATAGACCGTGCTCCGATACGTAGGACTGACTATCCTGCTATGGTAACAATAAGTCACTGAAAGCCAAGCTCACTTCACTAGTGGGTACTTGGCAGGCCCTTGACCGACAGTGGTTGTTGTGCAAAAGAAAAAAGAAAAAATTATCGTTGTTACGGCCATGTTTCATCCAAATGAAGCCATCTTGCACTATTTGAATGGCCTTGAAATTTGATGTTGAGTTTTGTTGCCATCTATTATCGTTGTTACGGCCGTGTTTCATCCAAATGAAGCCATATTGCACTATTTGAATGGCCTTGAAATTTGATGTTGAGTTTTTTTGCCATCTATTATCGTTGTTACGGCCATGTTTCATCCAAATGAAGCCATCTTGCACTATTTGCATGTACTTAAAATTTGATGTTGAGTTTTTTTGCCATCTATTATCGTTGTTACGGCCATGTTTCATCCAAATGAAGCCATAATGCACTATTTGAATGGCCTTGAAATTTGATGTTGAATTTTGTTGCCATCTATTATCGTTGATACGGCCATGTTTCATCCAAATGAAGCCATCTTGCACTATTTGCATGTACTTAAAATTTGATGTTGAGTTTTGTTGCCATCTATTATCGTTGTTACGGCCATGTTTCATCCAAATGAAGCCATCTTGCACTATTTGAATGGCCTTGAAATTTGATGTTGAGTTTTGTTGCCATCTATTATCGTTGGTACGGCCGTGTTTCATCCAAATGAAGCCATCTTGCACTGATATATTGGCCTTGAAATTTGATGTTGAATTTTGTTGCCATCTATTATCGTTGTTACGGCCATGTTTCATCCAAATGAAGCCATATTGCACTATTTGCATGTACTTAAAATTTGATGTTGAGTTTTGTTGCCATCTATTATCGTTGTTACGGCCATGTTTCATCCAAATGAAGCCATATTGCACTATTTGAATGGCCTTGAAATTTAATGTTGAATTTTGTTGCCATCTATTATCGTTGTTACGGCCATGTTTCATCCAAATGAAGCCATATTGCACTATTTGCATGTACTTCAAATTTGATGTTGAGTGTTTTTGCCATTTATTATCGTTGTTACGGCCATGTTTCATCCAAATGAAGCCATCTTGCACTATTTGAATGGCCTTGAAATTTGATGTTGAATTTTGTTGCCATCTATTATCGTTGTTACGGCCATGTTTCATCCAAATGAAGCCATCTTGCACTAATTCATTGGCCTTGAAATTTGATGTTGAGTTTTTTTGCCATCTATTATCGTTGTTACGGCCATGTTTCATCCAAATGAAGCCATCTTGCACTATTTGAATGGCCTTGAAATTTGATGTTTAGTTTTTTTTTGCCCGTCATGGGTTCAAGCCCCAAATAGACCGTGCTCCGATACGTAGGACTGACTATCCTGCTATGGTAACAATAAGTCACTGAAAGCCAAGCTCACTTCACTAGTGCGTACTTGGCAGGCCCTTGACCGACAGTGGTTGTTGTGCAAAAGAAAAAAGAAAAAATTATCGTTGTTACGGCCATGTTTCATCCAAATGAAGCCATCTTGCACTATTTGAATGGCCTTGAAATTTGATGTTGAGTTTTGTTGCCATCTATTATCGTTGTTACGGCCGTGTTTCATCCAAATGAAGCCATATTGCACTAATTGAATGGCCTTGAAATTTGATGTTGAGTTTTTTCGCCATCTATTATCGTTGTTACGGCCATGTTTCATCCAAATGAAGCCATCTTGCACTATTTGCATGTACTTAAAATTTGATGTTCATCCAAATGAAGCCATATTGCACTATTTGCATGTACTTCAAATTTGATGTTGAGTGTTTTTGCCATCTATTATCGTTGTTACGGCCATGTTTCATCCAAATAAAGCCATATTGCACTATTTGAATGGCCTTGAAATTTGATGTTGAGTTTTGTTGCCATCTATTATCGTTGTTACGGCCGTGTTTCATCCAAATGAAGCCATCTTGCACTAATTCAATGGCCTTGAAATTTGATGTTGAGTTTTGTTGCCATCTATTATCGTTGTTACGGCCATGTTTCATCCAAATGAAGCCATATTGCACTATTTGCATGTACTTCAAATTTGATGTTGAGTGTTTTTGCCATCTATTATCGTTGTTACGGCCATGTTTCATCCAAATGAAGCCATCTTGCACTATTTGAATGGCCTTGAAATTTGATGTTGAATTTTGTTGCCATCTATTATCGTTGTTACGGCCATGTTTCATCCAAATGAAGCCATCTTGCACTATTTGAATGGCCTTGAAATTTGTTGTTGAATTTTGTTGCCATCTATTATCGTTGTTACGGCCATGTTTCATCCAAATGAAGCCATTTTGCACTAATATATTGGCCTTGAAATTTGATGTTGAATTTTGTTGCCATCTATTATCGTTGTTACGGCCATGTTTCATCCAAATGAAGCCATATTGCACTATTTGAATGGCCTTGAAATTTGATGTTGAGTTTTGTTGCCATCTATTATCGTTGTTACGGCCGTGTTTCATCCAAATGAAGCCATATTGCACTATTTGAATGGCCTTGAAATTTAATGTTGAATTTTGTTGCCATCTATTATCGTTGTTACGGCCATGTTTCATCCAAATGAAGCCATATTGCACCCGACAGACAAAGAGAGCGAAATTTACAGGTGAGGGGCATGTAGAAACAGGGGGAAGGGGTTCGGTCGATTTTGTATTGGCCGCCATAGTCGAGCGGAAGCGATTTTTTTCCGAATTGAGAGTGAGCGCGCGCAGCGCTCTCTCGCATCCCTTCAAATTACACGGGGCGCTCTCGCGATACAAAACAGCTGATCAGCTGATACCCCCTCCCTCCCGTTTTTTTCCTCTCGCGCTGCGCTGGATGCGCGGATCAGCTGTTCTTGCTCTCTCGCGTTTCTTTCGGTTTGCGCTGCGCTGTTGCCGCACTTGCGCGCTGCGCTGAACACCCCCTCCCCCTCGTTTCTTTCGTTGCGCGTTGTGCGCTGTGCGCTTTCGTTCACTTTGATTTGCTGCGTAATAAAATCGCATGCATCGAAATAAATTTAATTACATCAAACTCGTTTGATATTTTAACACTTTATTGAAACTTAAGGCACAGTTCCACACATCGCTAACCACAATCTTGCCACAAAACCACACATATTTTTTATTATAAATAATTTAAAAAAATCGTCACTTCAAGCACCCGCTTTACTGCCTGTATGTTGTTCATGTTGAATACTGTAAAAAAAGCATTGAAATAAAGCAACATAATTTACATATTCATGTTGAATTATGAAAGATTAACGCTGCTTTATTTCAATGCGCACAACACTTTATCAATAGAAAATACGGCCGAGGTCGTAATAATGTGAATTGAAATAAACAACACTTCAACACTTCACTTCAAATTACATCGAGCGCCCGGGACTTAGGCTAAAACGCGCGCGGCCTCACACTGCGAAGGCTTGAACTGTACTGACGATTTTGTGTGGTAGCAAGAAAGGGAACGCACGAGGAACACTCGCTGCACTAGTGCGAGCGAGACACCGACACCAGCAAGCCGCTGCGAGAAAACCAAACTGAGCGCGCTGGCTGAAAGTGAACGCACACATTCACACATGTGTGATTGTGTGAGTGCGAAAACTGTGTAGAAAGCAAAACACGCTCTCGCCGCCGCGTAATTCCGCGTATTTCCAACCATCTCCCCCTGCTTCTACATGCCCCTCGCCTGAAAGACGCACACTTTTACATTCTCATTGCTAGTAGGGCACTATTTGCATGTACTTCAAATTTGATGTTGAGTGTTTTTGCCATCTATTATCGTTGTTACGGCCATGTTTCATCCAAATGAAGCCATCTTGCACTATTTGAATGGCCTTGAAATTTGATGTTGAATTTTGTTGCCATCTATTATCGTTGTTACGGCCATGTTTCATCCAAATGAAGCCATCTTGCACTAATTCATTGGCCTTGAAATTTGATGTTGAGTTTTTTTGCCATCTATTATCGTTGTTACGGCCATGTTTCATCCAAATGAAGCCATCTTGCACTATTTGAATGGCCTTGAAATTTGATGTTTAGTTTTTTTTTGCCATCTATTATCGTTGTTACGGCCATGTTTCATCCAAATGAAGCCATCTTGCACTATTTGAATGGCCTTGAAATTTGTTGTTGAATTTTGTTGCCATCTATTATCGTTGTTACGGCCATGTTTCATCCAAATGAAGCCATTTTGCACTATTTGAATGGCCTTGAAATTTGATGTTGAGTTTTGTTGCCATCTATTATCGTTGTTACGGCCATGTTTCATCCAAATGAAGCCATATTGCACTATTTGAATGGCCTTGAAATTTGATGTTGAGTTTTGTTGCCATCTATTATCGTTGTTACCGCCGTGTTTCATCCAAATGAAGCCATCTTGCACTAATTCAATGGCCTTGAAATTTGATGTTGAGTTTTGTTGCCATCTATTATCGTTGTTACGGCCATGTTTCATCCAAATGAAGCCATTTTGCACTATTTGAATGGCCTTGAAATTTGATGTTGAGTTTTGTTGCCATCTATTATCGTTGTTACGGCCGTGTTTCATCCAAATGAAGCCATCTTGCACTATTTGAATGGCCTTGAAATTTGATGTTGAGTTTTGTTGCCATCTATTATCGTTGTTACGGCCGTGTTTCATCCAAATGAAGCCATCCTGCACTATTTGAATGGCCTTGAAATTTGATGTTGAATTTTGTTGCCATCTATTATTGTTGTTACGGCCATGTTTCATCAAAATGAAGCCATATTGCACTATTTGAATGGCCTTGAAATTTGATGTTGAGTTTTTTTGCCATCTATTATCGTTGTTACGGCCATGTTACATCCAAATAAAGGAATCTTGCACTAATTCATTGGCCTTGAAATTTGATGTTGAATTTTGTTGCCATCTATTATCGTTGTTACGGCCATGTTTCATCCAAATGAAGCCATCTTGCACTATTTGAATGGCCTTGAAATTTGATGTTGAATTTTGTTGCCATCTATTATCGTTGTTACGGCCATGTTTCATCCAAATAAAGGCATCTTGCACTAATTCATTGGCCTTGAAATTTGATGTTGAATTTTGTTGCCATCTATTATCCTTGTTACGGCCATGTTTCATCCAAATGAAGCCATCTTGCACTATTTGAATGGCCTTGAAATTTGATGTTGAATTTTGTTGCCATCTATTATCGTTGTTACGGCCATGTTTCATCCAAATGAAGCCATCTTGCACTAATTCAATGGCCTTGAAATTTGATGTTGAGTTTTTTTGCCATCTATTATCGTTGTTACGGCCATGTTTCATCCAAATGAAGCCATAATGCACTATTTGAATGGCCTTGAAATTTGATGTTGAATTTTGTTGCCATCTATTATCGTTGTTACGGCCATGTTTCATCCAAATGAAGCCATATTGCACTATTTGCATGTACTTAAAATTTAATGTTGAATTTTGTTGCCATCTATTATCGTTGTTACGGCCATGTTTCATCCAAATGAAGTCATATTGCACTATTTGAATGGCCTTGAAATTTGATGTTGAATTTTGTTGCCATCTATTATCGTTGTTACGGCCATGTTTCATCCAAATGAAGCCATCTTGCACTATTTGAATGGCCTTGAAATTTGATGTTGAATTTTGTTGCCATCTATTATCGTTGTTACGGCCATGTTTCATCCAAATGAAGCCATCTTGCACTAATTCAATGGCCTTGAAATTTGATGTTGAGTTTTGTTGCCATCTATTATCGTTGTTACGGCCATGTTTCATCCAAATGAAGCCATATTGCACTATTTGAATGGCCTTGAAATTTGATGTTTAGTTTTTTTTGCCATCTATTATCGTTGTTACGGCCATGTTTCATCCAAATGAAGCCATATTGCACTATTTGAATGGCCTTGAAATTTGATGTTGAGTTTTGTTGCCATCTATTATCGTTGTTACGGCCGTGTTTCATCCAAATGAAGCCATCTTGCACTATTTGAATGGCCTTGAAATTTGATGTTGAATTTTGTTGCCATCTATTATCGTTGTTACGGCCATGTTTCATCCAAATGAAGCCATATTGCACTATTTGAATGGCCTTGAAATTTGATGTTGAGTTTTTTTGCCATCTATTATCGTTGTTACGGCCATGTTTCATCCAAATGAAGCCATCTTGCACTATTTGCATGTACTTCAAATTTGATGTTGAATTTTGTTGCCATCTATTATCGTTGTTACGGCAATGTTTCATCCAAATAAAGGCATCTTGCACTAATTCATTGGCCTTGAAATTTGATGTTGAATTTTGTTGCCATCTATTATCGTTGTTACGGCCATGTTTCATCCAAATGAAGCCATCTTGCACTATTTGAATGGCCTTGAAATTTGATGTTGAATTTTGTTGCCATCTATTATCGTTGTTACGGCCATGTTTCATCCAAATGAAGCCATCTTGCACTATTTGAATGGCCTTGAAATTTGATGTTGAGTTTTGTTGCCATCTATTATCGTTGTTACGGCCATGTTTCATCCAAATGAAGCCATCTTGCACTATTTGAATGGCCTTGAAATTTGATGTTGAATTTTGTTGCCATCTATTATCGTTGTTACGGCCATGTTTCATCCAAATGAAGCCATCTTGCACTATTTGCATGTACTTAAAATTTGATGTTGAGTTTTGTTGCCATCTATTATCGTTGTTACGGCCATGTTTCATCCAAATGAAGCCATCTTGCACTATTTGAATGGCCTTGAAATTCGATGTTGAATTTTGTTGCCATCTATTATCGTTGTTAACGTACTTAACAACATGCCCGTCATGGGTTCAAGCCCCAAATAGACCGTGCTCCGATATGTAGGACTGACTATCCTGCTATGGTAACAATAAGTCACTGAAAGCCAAGCTCACTTCACTAGTGGGTACTTGGCAGGCCCTTGACCGACAGTGGTTGTTGTGCAAAAGAAAAAAGAAAAAATTATCGTTGTTACGGCCATGTTTCATCCAAATGAAGCCATCTTGCACTATTTGAATGGCCTTGAAATTTGATGTTGAGTTTTGTTGCCATCTATTATCGTTGTTACGGCCGTGTTTCATCCAAATGAAGCCATATTGCACTATTTGAATGGCCTTGAAATTTGATGTTGAGTTTTTTCGCCATCTATTATCGTTGTTACGGCCATGTTTCATCCAAATGAAGCCATCTTGCACTATTTGCATGTACTTAAAATTTGATGTTGAGTTTTTTTGCCATCTATTATCGTTGTTACGGCCATGTTTCATCCAAATGAAGCCATAATGCACTATTTGAATGGCCTTGAAATTTGATGTTGAATTTTGTTGCCATCTATTATCGTTGTTACGGCCATGTTTCATCCAAATGAAGCCATCTTGCACTATTTGCATGTACTTAAAATTTGATGTTGAGTTTTGTTGCCATCTATTATCGTTGTTACGGCCATGTTTCATCCAAATGAAGCCATCTTGCACTATTTGAATGGCCTTGAAATTTGATGTTGAGTTTTGTTGCCATCTATTATCATTGTTACGGCCGTGTTTCATCCAAATGAAGCCATCTTGCACTAATATATTGGCCTTGAAATTTGATGTTGAATTTTGTTGCCATCTATTATCGTTGTTACGGCCATGTTTCATCCAAATGAAGCCATATTGCACTATTTGCATGTACTTAAAATTTGATGTTGAGTTTTGTTGCCATCTATTATCGTTGTTACGGCCATGTTTCATCCAAATGAAGCCATCTTGCACTAATTCAATGACCTTGAAATTTGATGTTGAATTTTGTTGCCATCTATTATCGTTGTTACGGCCATGTTTCATCCAAATGAAGCCATATTGCACTATTTGCATGTACTTAAAATTTGATGTTGAGTGTTTTTGCCATCTATTATCGTTGTTACGGCCGTGTTTCATCCAAATGAAGCCATATTGCACTATTTGAATGGCCTTGAAATTTGATGTTGAGTTTTTTCGCCATCTATTATCGTTGTTACGGCCATGTTTCATCCAAATGAAGCCATCTTGCACTATTTGCATGTACTTAAAATTTGATGTTGAGTTTTTTTGCCATCTATTATCGTTGTTACGGCCATGTTTCATCCAAATGAAGCCATAATGCACTATTTGAATGGCCTTGAAATTTGATGTTGAATTTTGTTGCCATCTATTATCGTTGTTACGGCCATGTTTCATCCAAATGAAGCCATCTTGCACTATTTGAATGGCCTTCAAATTTGATGTTGAGTTTTGTTGCCATCTATTATCGTTGTTACGGCCATGTTTCATCCAAATGAAGCCATATTGCACTATTTGCATGTACTTAAAATTTAATGTTGAATTTTTTTGCCATCTATTATCGTTGTTACGGCCATGTTTTATCCAAATGAAGCCATAATGCACTATTTGAATGGCCTTGAAATTTGATGTTGAGTTTTGTTGCCATCTATTATCGTTGTTACGGCCATGTTTCATCCAAATGAAGCCATCTTGCACTATTTGAATGGCCTTGAAATTTGATGTTGAATTTTGTTGCCATCTATTATCGTTGTTACGGCCATGTTTCATCCTAATGAAGCCATATTGCACTATTTGAATGGCCTTGAAATTTGATGTTGAGTTTTTTTGCCATCTATTATCGTTGTTGATGACAGCGCCGCATAATTAGGTCATCACGGCCTGGGAACTGACCGACCGAACGAAAACAATTGTAAGCAAATCTAATGTAAACAATATCGACCAAATAAAAACTGCTGATCGCGATCGATCAGCAGAAAATTAGTATATAAGTCAGGAATAAGCATGAATAAATCGACTTTCAAGCACAAGAACTCAAAGACTAAGTTGTTTGTCTGTTCCAAGCCAAGTCGGACGGTAAAATCCTCCTGTCTTGGCGCTTCCCAACGAGTTCAGACTCGGTGCGGAAAATATATGGTGGCTCCAGAGAGGACTAGTAGAGACCTCGCAACGTACAAGTCGGAGGTTAACTTCCGATCTTGAAACCCAGAGTCGGCAGGAACATACAAGTCGGAGGTTAGCTTCCGATCTTGACGAACGTATTCCTGACCGATAGAGAAAAACAACCAGCGCTCCAACGGAGGAAGGTTCGTAAAAGCGGAAAACATCGCGAATGTATAATAGTATCCAAAAACGTAAAGTGCAACAAATCAAACGAGTGCAAAAAAACGCCTGAAACAGTGCTTAAGAAGTCCAAGGTACAGAGACAGAATTCAGTAAGGCGCCGTACGATCACCGATATATTGTGATTGAATAAAGACACCGGTGGCAAAAAAAAAAAAAAAAAAAACGACGTTCGCTATATCGTTTCGGTCGTACCACAGGTTTGTAAACAAAACAAAAAGGGTGTGTGTGTGCAGTGAAAAAAAAAAAAACGACGTTCGCTATATCGTTTCGGTCGTACCACAGGTTTGTAAACAAAGCAAAAAGGGTGTGTGTGTGCAGTGAAACGCAACCTCAGAAAGGGCGTTTAAAACGGACGACCTGAGAACATCTGATCGAAAATCATTACGTAGCGTACTAGTAACAAAGTGCAGTGTAAACAATTACGCGTGTGGCACACATTCGCAGTGAGAACGTAATAAAACCCACAAGACGCTAACGACCGCGGTTTACGGACGTTCCCGTAAAGCACCGGCAGTGTACTCCAATTACAACAACACAAGTAAATGTGCGGATCAAGAAAAGATCAACAGTTGGGGAGTGTAACAATACGGGACGTGCATACAAAAAAGAAATCTTCGAGCTAAACCGTATCCGGCTTTAGCATTTCCGGTAAACCACAAACATAAAGGTGTTGATAAGAGTGCGAACTAGTGGAGTAGTACGTGTCCAGCTTATTGACGTGTGTTGATACGGTGTTCGGTAGCCAATGGTCATCGCCCCGGAAGACCCGATTATCCAACGAAAAAGCGTGGCGGCAATACTACCCAAGCAGCGGATCTGAAGGCGACCAGAAGACAGGGGTACTGACGACACCGCGGGGGATCACCTGAAGACGACCTCGAGGAGGACAAGCAGGGGCGTTGTAAGAGCAGCAACGGCACGACGACACCCATCCAGATCGGCAGCGACAGCCCAGTTACTTTATCCACCGGTTACGCAAAGTGAGTAGTATGGATATCATATTTAAAAGCAACCCGAAAGGCAATTGCAAGCTATGCAAGAACCCCGATGAGTGGGACACACAAGTTAATTGTATTGAGTGTGACAGATGGTTACATCTCAAATGTCTGAAGCTAGAAGGTCCTGTTAAAAAATATGTGTGTCCAAAATGCTACACAATAGCTGAGGAACGCAAGGGAAATAGGGAGGCCTTAATGCAAACAGAGAGGCTACTAAAAGAAAAAACTGAAGCGGAAAAAAGAACTAGAGAAGAAAACGAAAGGTGTGAGAAGGAAATCGAAAGACTAGAAGACATATTAAGAAATGAAGAAATACATAACCAATCCGACACAACTCACCTACAAGACGACCTACAGACACTTACAACAAACGTAAATAAAATGGCAAACTTGGGTTTTGCTCCACACAAGAAGACAGTTTTAAAACTTCCGGATTTCTATGGCAATTATAGAACATGGCCTCGTTTTAAACTACTGTTCGAAGAAACCACTCGAACAGAAAAATTTTCGAATTTGGAAAACCTTACACGGCTCCAAATTCACCTTAAGGGAGATGCATTGCGATCCGTTAGCGGGTTGATGTTGAACCCAAGTAACGTGGATGCAATCTTGGAAAGATTGGGGAGGTTATATGGCAACCCAGTTAGCATTTTTAACGCCTTACTAAAAGACCTTATGGTGGTTAAACGGGCATCTTTGGAAAATCCATCGTCGATTATTGAGTTCTGTAACGCACTGAATAACATGGTGGAAAATATGACCATGTTGAACCAAAAGGAGTACTTGATGGACCAAAGGCTCCTTACAGATCTGGTCGCAAAACTCTCTCCGGACCTTAAAACCAGGTGGCTCAGAGATTCACTTCACGAGGAAGGTGACAAAATCAAAACCTTGAAAGATTTCAGCAAATGGTTGAAACCAACAGAAGACGTGGCGATCACACTTCTTGCTATGGAAGGTGGTCAAAGAGACAGACCGGCGAGGCTGAATACTCACTATTCAGCCAGCCATCAAATTTCAAATAAAGGCTGTCTAATTTGCAGCCGTCCTCATGAAACCATATCTTGTTACAAGCTAAAGAATGCCTCAGTAAACGAAAGATGGAAAATGCTGAAGGAGAAAAACGTTTGCACTAACTGCTGCAAATTCTCTAACCATGCGGCCATTAACTGTCGCTCAAGGCCGCAGTGTACAGTGGATGGTTGTGGACGACGACACAACACCATATTGCATGAAGAAAAATTTAACTCAATGGGCGCGGCGTCAAAAGCACATTTAAATTTTCATCAAAACTCGGAACAATACCTATTTCAAGTTCTGCCAATAACTGTCTATAACGAAAACAACTCCATCGAAACATTTGCATTGATAGACCCAGGATCCTCAACGAGCCTCATGACAGAAAGCCTAAGACAGAAACTAAATCTGCATGGCCCAAGGAAGCCGCTAACACTCTCGTGGACAAATGGATGCAACCAGGTAGAGGATACAAGCACGTCGGTATCTCTGAAACTCAGAGGTCCAAACGGCAGGCTGCTTTATGTCAAGGACATTAGGACAGTAAAAGAACTGGACCTACCCACTCAAAGCATCAATGCAAACGTGTTGAAGAGAAAATTTTCCCACTTAAGGACGGTAAATATTTCAAGCTACAAAAATGCTAAACCCACCATTCTGTTAGGACTTCCACATGCTTATTACACGCAAGCTGTGGAGTCCAAATCAGGAGCGCCCAATGAACCAGTGGCACACAAAACACGCATTGGTTGGGTCGTATTTGGAAAGTGCAGAGATGGTGATGCAAAAGAAAATCAACATCTTTTCACAATACAGGATAAGAAAGAGGAGGAAGAAAAGTCAATGAGGGACCTGATGAAAAGGTTTTTTTCAACAGAAGAATTTGGCGTAAGGGAAACCAAATTCACCCCAAAATCAAAGGACCATGAAAGAGCCCTAAGTGTAATGAATGACACACTGAAATATACAAATAATCAGTATGAGATTGGCCTACTTTGGAAAGATCCCAATGTATCCTTACCAAGCAGCTACGCACAGGCGCTAAGAAGGCTCGAAAGTCAAGAACGGAAAATGAAAGGTAATGACGAGATGAAAACCTGGTATAAAAATCAAATTACTGATTATGTTCAGAAAGGTTACGCTCGTAAACTAACACCATTTGAATTGCTGAATAGAGATCCAAAGATCAATTACATTCCCCATTTTATGGTCATCAATCCAAATAAGCCAACTCCAAAACCAAGACTGGTTTTCGATGCAGCTGCAAAGAACGAAGGGATTTCACTTAACTCTACTCTCTTGTCCGGACCAGACGCCACTACGTCAATTTTTGGAGTATTAATCCGCTTTCGCGAATACCCTATCGCCTGTTCAGGGGACATCAAGGAGATGTTCCATCAGATACGGATCCGCAAAGAAGATCAAGTGGCTCAACGATTTTTATTCAGGGATAATCCACGCAACGAACCCCAAGTATACGTTATGAACGTCATGACCTTCGGTGCCACATGCTCTCCTGCTTGTGCCCAGTTCGTTAAAAATGAAAACGCCTTAAAATATAAAGACAAATACCCCACTGCAGTGGAAGCAATAGTAAAAAACCACTATGTTGATGATTATCTTGATAGTTTTCGGACTATCAATGATGCAATCAAGACTATTAACGAGGTTTGCCTCATACATGATAGAGCGCATTTCTTTATGAGAAATTTCGTTTCTAACTGTCAGGAGGTAATAAGAAGCATCCCAGATGATAGATCCTCACAACAAGAGCTGCTGCACATCTCTAATAAAGATATGAATTTTGAGAAAATTTTGGGGCAATACTGGGACAAAACAAACGATGTGTTAAGGTATAAGCTTAAGCATACCCCGTGTTCCATAATTTCAAAAAGAGAAATGCTAGCCTACTTGATGAAAATATATGATCCATTGGGGCTAGCGGCAAACTATACTACGCAAGCGAAGGTCATCATCCAAGAAATTTGGAAAACAGAACTGGATTGGGATAGCCCAGTACCAGAACGCATAATGGAACAATGGCAAAGATGGAAGGAAAGAATAAAGGAACTAGAACACATACAAATACCTAGATGCTACTCGGTGGCTAGCAATATCGAAGTAACTGAGTTACACACTTTCGTTGACGCTTCGGAGAAAGCGTTCGCAGCAGTAGTGTACTTAAGAACATTAACAGAAAAGGGGATTGACGTAAACATAGTGGCGGCAAAAACGAGAGTGGCACCAATAAAACCACTCTCAATTCCTAAGCTGGAACTTCAAGCAGCAGTACTCGGAGTCAGACTCGCCGAGACTGTTAAAGAGGAATTAAGAATTACCACTGATAGGGACTATTATTGGTCAGATTCCAAAACCGTCCTAGGATGGATCAATGCCGATCCACAAAAGTACAAACAATTTGTGGCGGTAAGAATTGGAGAGATTTTAGATACTACCAATGCTAGTCAATGGAAGTGGGTCTCCTCCGAAAGTAATCCTGCAGACGAAGCAACCAAGGTAGTTACAAGAAAATCTATATGGCTGAATGGCCCAGTATTTCTTAAACAAAGGGAAATTGAATATAGGGACCCCAAGCTAATCATTACTCATGAAGAAATCCGTCCAAATCTTATGATTAAAACCATAGAGAAGAGAACATTCAACTTTATAAAAACCGAATGGTGTTCAAATTGGCTAAGACTGAAGAGATCACTGGCAATCAATTTAAAATATATAGAATTTTTGAAAAGCAAGGTCAAGCGATTAGCATTTTCCCCGATAGTAGAAAAGGAAAACCTGGATAAAGCAGAAAAACTCCTATTGCAAAAGGCACAATGGGAGATATACGAAGATGATTTAGTTCAGCTTTCACTCAATGGACAAGTCTCTAAAAACAGCACAATAAAGAATCTCAATCCACAAGTAATAGAAGGACTACTACGAGCAAGGGGACGATTAGCAAATACATGCTACCTCTCCGATGACGTGAAACAACCCATAATATTACCTAAGAGGCATCACGTGACAGAATTGATCATACAGCATTATCATGAACGCTACATGCATAAAAAAATGGAAGCAGTTATTGCGGCAATCCGGCAAAGGTTTTGGGTAATCGACCTTAGGGCCGTGGTAAGAAGCGTGATCAGCAAATGCCAGCGTTGCAAAAATGAACGCGCACGTCCCATTGCCCCGATGATGGCCCCCCTTCCAGAAAGCCGAGCCGCTGTGTTCAAAAAACCCTTCACCCATACAGGTGTAGATTACTTTGGACCCATGACAGTGTCAATCGGAAGAAGGGTAGAAAAAAGATGGGGAGCGATATTCACGTGTATGACAACGCGCGCTATACATTTAGAAATCGCTAAAGACTTAAGTACAAATTCCTTCATAATGTGCCTAAAAAATGTGCAGCATAGGCGTGGAAAGATTTGTCACATATACAGTGACAATGGTACAAACTTCGTTGGGGCAAACAGGCAAATAACGGAACTCATCGAAAGATGTGCAACCAACGGTATCAAATGGCACTTCAATCCCCCGGCCGCGCCTCACTTTGGAGGTGTATGGGAGAGAATGGTCCGAGAGGTCAAGAGCTTGCTGCCAAATAATGATAATATGCCAGAAGAAGTATTAAGATCGGCCTTTATCGAGATCGAATTTATTCTCAATAATAGACCTCTTACTCACATCCCCCTCGAAACTGAAGACGACGAACCTCTCACACCGTTTCACTTCTTGATAGGGTGTTCCGGAGAGGCCGAACCTACGCCAGCCGGGATTTCAGCAGCTGAAGCTAGCAGAAACAACTGGAAGAAGGCACAAGTTATCACCCAAAACTATTGGGAACGTTGGTTGAAGGAGTACCTCCCAACATTAGCCAAACGAGAAAAGTGGATAGAACGCTCAGACCCAATACAACCTGATGACATAGTCGTCTTCCCAGACGAACAACGCGTGGGTAGGTGGTTAAAGGGCCGGGTAGTAGAAGTTTATCCCGCTAAAGACGGGCAAGTTAGATCCGCAAAGATTAAAGTTGAAAACGGCGAATACAAACGCCCTGTGATCAACTTATCAGTACTAGAAGTAAAGGGCAAGAAAATTGCAGACGTACCTTCGTGGGGAGCTAAAAAATCGGTCAACATCGCCTACGTCAAGAAATTAGCTGAACAATTAAAAACTCCTCCTGCAAAAAGGAGGAAGCATCTCGTAAAACCTTATAATGGCCCGGTATCTATGCATTATAAGCCTGTTAGCCGCATGGAAACTAACAGACAATCTTTCAGTTAAACCAGTTGAAGAAGCTGGTATATTCTTCGACCACGAAGGAACGCTTCTCTTGAAAAGGGGTGTGTGGGAAACAACCTTCCACACGAAAATACACCCCGAAAATGACACAGAGACTTTACTGACAATGGAGAAAGAGGTGACCACAGTATTCAAGGCACTGAGCGACATGGACACTAATCTTCTAAATTTGAAATTGACATTACAACAAAACATTCGACACGCACTTCAACTCTCACAGACTGCAGTAAAAAGACGAACCAAACGATCTAGCGGCATATTTGGATTTTTGAAAGGTATTCCTTTTGGAGAAGACGATATTGATGAACAGTTAGCCCTCTTTAGAGCTTCTGAAGACCAGAAATTGAAACATATATCGGAAGACATGACTCATAAAATCAAGCAGGGTGATAGACTTAGAAACAAACTAAATATGAAAATAGACCACATGAACGAAGGTATTAAGAGTCTTAATAAAAGCTTCAATGAAAACAAAAAAAACGTACTTATAAAGCATGTCACAGAAACAATCATGCTAGCTGAAGACATAGTACAATACATTACGACAAGGTATCTAGAGTTAGAAATCCAGCCCCTTAGCATATTCGACTCGACGAAAATTTCTGAGAAGATACAATCAAGGTTACCCGATGGGTATATAATTCTAGACCACCCCCGAATTTCTAGCAAAGAGTTATTTAGGGGAGAAATAATAGTACATATTGAAAACGTCATCGTTTCGCAAGAGAGATTCGAAATATTCCATATCACTGTAATACCAAACCTAAAAAACTTTACAACTCTGGACTTAGATGAAAATGTAATAGCTATAAACGATATACACTATATATACCCTACAGATATTACGCGATACAATAGCACTCATCACGTGTCCTCCGATGTAGCCGTTAGAAGAGATTTGGATTGTATATCCTCATCTTTCAGACATATAAAAACAGAATGCTTGTGTGGTATAAAACCAATTAAAAACTCAATAACCAAATTTGTAAAGCTCTCCCAGCCGAACAAAATCCTATACTACAATAGCACTCATCACGTGTCCTCCGATGTAGCCGTTAGAAGAGATTTGGATTGTATATCCTCATCTTTCAGACATATAAAAACAGAATGCTTGTGTGGTATAAAACCAATTAAAAACTCAATAACCAAATTTGTAAAGCTCTCCCAGCCGAACAAAATCCTATACTACTCTTCTCATCCTAACGAAATATACCTCAAATGTAACAAAACACTGACACATCCCGCGTATCAAGCTGGGGTAATAACACTTAGCCAAGACTGTAAAATACAGACCAAGAACATAGAAATCCAGCCAACCATGAAAATTGAAGCTGTAGAAACAAAAATGTATTTCAAGCCGCTGGCCAAAATACTGAATTTAAGCGCAGAGCAAAAAGAAGAAGCAAATATGGATCAGCTCTACCTCATAATAATTACAAGTACAATAGCCTGCGTCGCCACTTTAATATTAGGAATAACCATAGCATTTATTATCAAACAAGTACGAGCTAAAATGTACACTTTACGCCCCCCGCCGTTTAAACCGTCACCAAATAGTAACCCCTCTACGAGGAATTACGGGGGTCAGGATGTTGATGACAGCGCCGCATAATTAGGTCATCACGGCCTGGGAACTGACCGACCGAACGAAAACAATTGTAAGCAAATCTAATGTAAACAATATCGACCAAATAAAAACTGCTGATCGCGATCGATCAGCAGAAAATTAGTATATAAGTCAGGAATAAGCATGAATAAATCGACTTTCAAGCACAAGAACTCAAAGACTAAGTTGTTTGTCTGTTCCAAGCCAAGTCGGACGGTAAAATCCTCCTGTCTTGGCGCTTCCCAACGAGTTCAGACTCGGTGCGGAAAATATAATCGTTGTTACGGCCATGTTTCATCCAAATGAAGCCATCTTGCACTATTTGAATGGCCTTGAAATTTGATGTTGAATTTTGTTGCCATCTATTATCGTTGTTACGGCCATGTTTCATCCAAATGAAGCCATCTTGCACTAATTCAATGGGCTTGAAATTTGATGTTGAGTTTTTTTTGCCATCTATTATCGTTGTTACGGCCATGTTTCATCCAAATGAAGCCATCTTGCACTATTTGAATGGCCTTGAAATTTGATGTTGAATTTTGTTGCCATCTATTATCGTTGTTACGGCCATGTTTCATCCAAATGAAGCCATCTTGCACTATTTGAATGGCCTTGAAATTTGATGTTGAATTTTGTTGCCATCTATTATCGTTGTTACGGCCATGTTTCATCCAAATGAAGCCATTTTGCACTATTTGAATGGCCTTGAAATTTGATGTTGAGTTTTTTTTGCCATCTATTATCCTTGTTACGGCCGTGTTTCATCCAAATGAAGCCATCTTGCACTATTTGAATGGCCTTGAAATTTGATGTTGAGTTTTGTTGCCATCTATTATCGTTGTTACGGCCATGTTTCATCCAAATGAAGCCATATTGCACTATTTGAATGGCCTTGAAATTTGATGTTGAGTTTTTTTGCCATCTATTATCGTTGTTACGGCCATGTTTCATCCAAATGAAGCCATCTTGCACTATTTGAATGGCCTTGAAATTTGATGTTGAGTTTTGTTGCCATCTATTATCGTTGTTACGGCCGTGTTTCATCCAAATGAAGCCATCCTGCACTATTTGAATGGCCTTGAAATTTGATGTTGAATTTTGTTGCCATCTATTATTGTTGTTACGGCCATGTTTCATCCAAATGAAGCCATATTGCACTATTTGAATGGCCTTGAAATTTGATGTTGAGTTTTGTTGCCATCTATTATCGTTGTTACGGCCATGTTACATCCAAATAAAGGCATCTTGCACTAATTCATTGGCCTTGAAATTTGATGTTGAATTTTGTTGCCATCTATTATCGTTGTTACGGCCATGTTTCATCCAAATGAAGTCATCTTGCACTATTTGAATGGCCTTGAAATTTGATGTTGAATTTTGTTGCCATCTATTATCGTTGTTACGGCCATGTTTCATCCAAATGAAGCCATCTTGCACTAATTCAATGGCCTTGAAATTTGATGTTGAGTTTTGTTGCCATCTATTATCGTTGTTACGGCCATGTTTCATCCAAATAAAGGCATCTTGCACTAATTCATTGGCCTTGAAATTTGATGTTGAATTTTGTTGCCATCTATTATCCTTGTTACGGCCATGTTTCATCCAAATGAAGCCATCTTGCACTATTTGAATGGCCTTGAAATTTGATGTTGAATTTTGTTGCCATCTATTATCGTTGTTACGGCCATGTTTCATCCAAATGAAGCCATCTTGCACTAATTCAATGGCCTTGAAATTTGATGTTGAGTTTTGTTGGCATCTATTATCGTTGTTACGGCCATGTTTCATCCAAATGATGACATCTTGCACTATTTGAATGGCCTTGAAATTTGATGTTGAGTTTTTTTGCCATCTATTATCGTTGTTACGGCCATGTTATATCCAAATGAAGCCATATTGCACTATTTGAATGGCCTTGAAATTTGATGTTGAATTTTGTTGCCATCTATTATCGTTGTTACGGCCATGTTTCATCCAAATGAAGCCATATTGCACTATTTGAATGGCCTTGAAATTTGATGTTGAGTTTTTTTGCCATCTATTATCGTTGTTACGGCCATGTTTCGTCGAAATGAAGCCATATTGCACTATTTGCATGTACTTAAAATTTGATGTTGAGTTTTGTTGCCATCTATTATCGTTGTTACGGCCATGTTTCATCCAAATGAAGCCATCTTGCACTATTTGAATGGCCTTGAAATTTGATGTTGAATTTTGTTGCCATCTATTATCGTTGTTACGGCCATGTTTCATCCAAATGAAGCCATATTGCACTATTTGCATGTACTTAAAATTTAATGTTGAATTTTGTTGCCATCTATTATCGTTGTTACGGCCATGTTTCATCCAAATGAAGCCATCTTGCACTATTTGAATGGCCTTGAAATTTGATGTTGAATTTTGTTGCCATCTATTATCGTTGTTACGGCCATGTTTCATCCAAATGAAGCCATCTTGCACTAATTCAATTGCCTTGAAATTTGATGTTGAATTTTGTTGCCATCTATTATCGTTGTTACGGCCATGTTTCATCCAAATGAAGCCATATTGCACTATTTGAATGGCCTTGAAATTTGAGGTTGAGTTTTGTTGCCATCTATTATCGTTGTTACGGCCGTGTTTCATCCAAATGAAGCCATCTTGCACTATTTGAATGGCCTTGAAATTTGATGTTGAATTTTGTTGCCATCTATTATCGTTGTTACGGCCATGTTTCATCCAAATGAAGCCATATTGCACTATTTGAATGGCCTTGAAATTTGGTGTTGAGTTTTTTTGCCATCTATTATCGTTGTTACGGCCATGTTTCATCCAAATGAAGCCATATTGCACTATTTGCATGTACTTAAAATTTGATGTTGAATTTTGTTGCCATCTATTATCGTTGTTACGGCCATGTTTCATCCAAATGAAGCCATCTTGCACTATTTGAATGGCCTTGAAATTTGATGTTGAATTTTGTTGCCATCTATTATCGTTGTTACGGCCATGTTTCATCCAAATGAAGCCATCTTGCACTATTTGCATGTACTTAAAAGTTAATGTTGAATTTTGTTGCCATCTATTATCGTTGTTACGGTCATGTTTCATCCAAATGAAGCTATCTTGCACTATTTGAATGGCCTTGAAATTTGATGTTGAATTTTGTTGCCATCTATTATCGTTGTTACGGCCATGTTTCATCCAAATGAAGCCATATTGCACTATTTGAATGGCCTTGAAATTTGATGTTGAATTTTGTTGCCATCTATTATCGTTGTTACGGCCATGTTTCATCCAAATGAAGCCATATCGCACTATTTGAATGGCCTTGAAATTTGATGTTGAATTTTGTTGCCATCTATTATCGTTGTTACGGCCATGTTTCATCCAAATGAAGCCATATTGCACTATTTGAATGGCCTTGAAATTTGATGTTGAATTTTGTTGCCATCTATTATCGTTGTTACGGCCATGTTTCATCCAAATGAAGCCATATCGCACTATTTGAATGGCCTTGAAATTTGATGTTGAATTTTGTTGCCATCTATTATCGTTGTTACGGCCATGTTTCATCCAAATGAAGCCATCTTGCACTAATTCAATGGCCTTGAAATTTGATGTTTAGTTTTTTTTTGCCATCTATTATCGTTGTTACGGCCATGTTTCATTCAAATGAAGCCATCTTGCACTATTTGCATGTACTTAAAATTTGATGTTGAGTTTTGTTGCCATCTATTATCGTTGTTACGGCCATGTTTCATCCAAATGAAGCCATCTTGCACTATTTGCATGTACTTAAAATTTGATGTTGAGTTTTGTTGCCATCTATTATCGTTGTTACGGCCATGTTTCATCCAAATGAAGCCATATTGCACTATTTGAATGGCCTTGAAATTTGATGTTGAATTTTGTTGCCATCTATTATCGTTGTTACGGCCATGTTTCATCCAAATGAAGCCATATCGCACAATTTGAATGGCCTTGAAATTTGATGTTGAATTTTGTTGCCATCTATTATCGTTGTTACGGCCATGTTTCATCCAAATGAAGCCATCTTGCACTATTTGAATGGCCTTGAAATTTGATGTTTAGTTTTTTTTGCCATCTATTATCGTTGTTACGGCCATGTTTCATTCAAATGAAGCCATCTTGCACTATTTGCATGTACTTAAAATTTGATGTTGAGTTTTGTTGCCATCTATTATCGTTGTTACGGCCATGTTTCATCCAAATGAAGCCATCTTGCACTATTTGCATGTACTTAAAATTTGATGTTGAGTTTTGTTGCCATCTATTATCGTTGTTACGGCCATGTTTCATCCAAATGAAGCCATCTTGCACTATTTGAATGGCCTTGAAATTTGATGTTTAGTTTTTTTTTGCCATCTATTATCGTTGTTACGGCCATGTTTCGTCGAAATGAAGCCATCTTGCACTATTTGCATGTACTTAAAATTTGATGTTGAGTTTTGTTGCCATCTATTATCGTTGTTACGGCCATGTTTCATCCAAATGAAGCCATCTTGCACTATTTGAATGGCCTTGAAATTTGATGTTTAGTTTTTTTTTGCCATCTATTATCGTTGTTACGGCCATGTTTCATTCAAATGAAGCCATCTTGCACTATTTGCATGTACTTAAAATTTGATGTTGAGTTTTGTTGCCATCTATTATCGTTGTTACGGCCATGTTTCATCCAAATGAAGCCATATCGCACTATTTGAATGGCCTTGAAATTTGATGTTGAATTTTGTTGCCATCTATTATCGTTGTTACGGCCATGTTTCATCCAAATGAAGCCATCTTGCACTAATTCAATGGCCTTGAAATTTGATGTTGAATTTTGTTGCCATCTATTATCGTTGTTACGGCCATGTTTCATCCAAATGAAGCCATATTGCACTATTTGAAAGGCCTTGAAATTTGATGTTTAGTTTTTTTGCCATCTATTATAGTTGTTACGGCCATGTTTCATCCAAATGAAGCCATCTTGCACTATTTGCATGTACTTAAAATTTGATGTTGAGTTTTTTTTGCCATCTATTATCGTTGTTACGGCCATGTTTCATCCAAATGAAGGCATAATGCACTATTTGAATGGCCTTGAAATTTGATGTTTAGTTTTTTTGCCATCTATTATCGTTGTTACGGCCATGTTTCATCCAAATGAAGCCATCTTGCACTATTTGCATGTACTTAAAATTTGATGTTGAGTTTTTTTGCCATCTATTATCGTTGTTACGGCCATGTTTCATCCAAATGAAGCCATCTTGCACTATTTGCATGTACTTAAAATTTGATGTTGAGTTTTGTTGCCATCTATTATCGTTGTTACGGCCATGTTTCATCCAAATGAAGCCATCTTGCACTATTTGAATGGCCTTGAAATTTGATGTTTAGTTTTTTTGCCATCTATTATCGTTGTTACGGCCATGTTTCATCCAAATGAAGCCATCTTGCACTATTTGCATGTACTTAAAATTTGATGTTGAGTTTTTTTTGCCATCTATTATCGTTGTTACGGCCATGTTTCATCCAAATGAAGCCATCTTGCACTATTTGAATGGCCTTGAAATTTGATGTTTAGTTTTTTTTTGCCATCTATTATCGTTGTTACGGCCATGTTTCATTCAAATGAAGCCATCTTGCACTATTTGCATGTACTTAAAATTTGATGTTGAGTTTTGTTGCCATCTATTATCGTTGTTACGGCCATGTTTCATCCAAATGAAGCCATCTTGCACTAATTCATTGGCCTTGAAATTTGATGTTGAGTTTTTTTGCCATCTATTATCGTTGTTACGGCCATGTTTCATCCAAATGAAGCCATCTTGCACTATTTGAATGGCCTTGAAATTTGATGTTTAGTTTTTTTTTGCCATCTATTATCGTTGTTACGGCCATGTTTCATTCAAATGAAGCCATCTTGCACTATTTGCATGTACTTAAAATTTGATGTTGAGTTTTGTTGCCATCTATTATCGTTGTTACGGCCATGTTTCATCCAAATGAAGCCATCTTGCACTATTTGCATGTACTTAAAATTTGATGTTGAGTTTTGTTGCCATCTATTATCGTTGTTACGGCCATGTTTCATCCAAATGAAGCCATATTGCACTATTTGAATGGCCTTGAAATTTGATGTTGAATTTTGTTGCCATCTATTATCGTTGTTACGGCCATGTTTCATCCAAATGAAGCCATATCGCACTATTTGAATGGCCTTGAAATTTGATGTTGAATTTTGTTGCCATCTATTATCGTTGTTACGGCCATGTTTCATCCAAATGAAGCCATCTTGCACTAATTCAATGGCCTTGAAATTTGATGTTGAATTTTGTTGCCATCTATTATCGTTGTTACGGCCATGTTTCATCCAAATGAAGCCATATTGCACTATTTGAATGGCCTTGAAATTTGATGTTTAGTTTTTTTGCCATCTATTATCGTTGTTACGGCCATGTTTCATCCAAATGAAGCCATCTTGCACTATTTGCATGTACTTAAAATTTGATGTTGAGTTTTTTTTGCCATCTATTATCGTTGTTACGGCCATGTTTCATCCAAATGAAGGCATAATGCACTATTTGAATGGCCTTGAAATTTGATGTTTAGTTTTTTTGCCATCTATTATCGTTGTTACGGCCATGTTTCATCCAAATGAAGCCATCTTGCACTATTTGCATGTACTTAAAATTTGATGTTGAGTTTTTTTGCCATCTATTATCGTTGTTACGGCCATGTTTCATCCAAATGAAGCCATCTTGCACTATTTGAATGGCCTTGAAATTTGATGTTGAATTTTGTTGCCATCTATTATCGTTGTTAACGTACTTAACAACATGCCCGTCATGGGTTCAAGCCCCAAATAGACCGTGCTCCGATACGTAGGACTGACTATCCTGCTATGGTAACAATAAGTCACTGAAAGCCAAGCTCACTTCACTAGTGGGTACTTGGCAGGCCCTTGACCGACAGTGGTTGTTGTGCAAAAGAAAAAAGAAAAAATTATCGTTGTTACGGCCATGTTTCATCCAAATGAAGCCATCTTGCACTATTTGAATGGCCTTGAAATTTGATGTTGAGTTTTGTTGCCATCTATTATCGTTGTTACGGCCGTGTTTCATCCAAATGAAGCCATATTGCACTATTTGAATGGCCTTGAAATTTGATGTTGAGTTTTTTCGCCATCTATTATCGTTGTTACGGCCATGTTTCATCCCAATGAAGCCATCTTGCACTATTTGCATGTTCTTAAAATTTGATGTTGAGTTTTTTTGCCATCTATTATCGTTGTTACGGCCATGTTTCATCCAAATGAAGCCATAATGCACTATTTGAATGGCCTTGAAATTTGATGTTGAATTTTGTTGCCATCTATTATCGTTGTTACGGCCATGTTTCATCCAAATGAAGCCATCTTGCACTATTTGCATGTACTTAAAATTTGATGTTGAGTTTTGTTGCCATCTATTATCGTTGTTACGGCCATGTTTCATCCAAATGAAGCCATATTGCACTATTTGAATGGCCTTGAAATTTGATGTTGAGTTTTGTTGCCATCTATTATCGTTGTTACGGCCGTGTTTCATCCAAATGAAGCCATCTTGCACTATTTGAATGTCCTTGAAATTTGATGTTGAATTTTGTTGCCATCTATTATCGTTGTTACGGCCGTGTTTCATCCAAATGAAGCCATCCTGCACTATTTGAATGGCCTTGAAATTTGATGTTGAATTTTGTTGCCATCTATTATCGTTGTTACGGCCGTGTTTCATCCAAATGAAGCCATCTTGCACTAATTCAATGGCCTTGAAATTTGATGTTGAGTTTTTTTGCCATCTATTATCGTTGTTACGGCCATGTTTCATCCAAATGAAGCCATTTTGCACTATTTGAATGGCCTTGAAATTTGATGTTGAATTTTGTTGCCATCTATTATCGTTGTTACGGCCGTGTTTCATCCAAATGAAGCCATATTGCACTATTTGCATGTACTTAAAATTTGATGTTGAGTGTTTTTGCCATCTATTATCGTTGTTACGGCCATGTTTCATCCAAATGAAGCCATATTGCACTATTTGAATGGCCTTGAAATTTGATGTTGAATTTTGTTGCCATCTATTATCGTTGTTACGGCCATGTTTCATCCAAATGAAGCCATATCGCACTATTTGAATGGCCTTGAAATTTGATGTTGAATTTTGTTGCCATCTATTATCGTTGTTACGGCCATGTTTCATCCAAATGAAGCCATATTGCACTATTTGAATGGCCTTGAAATTTGATGTTGAATTTTGTTGCCATCTATTATCGTTGTTACGGCCATGTTTCATCCAAATGAAGCCATATCGCACTATTTGAATGGCCTTGAAATTTGATGTTGAATTTTGTTGCCATCTATTATCGTTGTTACGGCCATGTTTCATCCAAATGAAGCCATCTTGCACTAATTCAATGGCCTTGAAATTTGATGTTTAGTTTTTTTTTGCCATCTATTATCGTTGTTACGGCCATGTTTCATTCAAATGAAGCCATCTTGCACTATTTGCATGTACTTAAAATTTGATGTTGAGTTTTGTTGCCATCTATTATCGTTGTTACGGCCATGTTTCATCCAAATGAAGCCATCTTGCACTATTTGCATGTACTTAAAATTTGATGTTGAGTTTTGTTGCCATCTATTATCGTTGTTACGGCCATGTTTCATCCAAATGAAGCCATATTGCACTATTTGAATGGCCTTGAAATTTGATGTTGAATTTTGTTGCCATCTATTATCGTTGTTACGGCCATGTTTCATCCAAATGAAGCCATATCGCACTATTTGAATGGCCTTGAAATTTGATGTTGAATTTTGTTGCCATCTATTATCGTTGTTACGGCCATGTTTCATCCAAATGAAGCCATCTTGCACTATTTGAATGGCCTTGAAATTTGATGTTTAGTTTTTTTTGCCATCTATTATCGTTGTTACGGCCATGTTTCATTCAAATGAAGCCATCTTGCACTATTTGCATGTACTTAAAATTTGATGTTGAGTTTTGTTGCCATCTATTATCGTTGTTACGGCCATGTTTCATCCAAATGAAGCCATCTTGCACTATTTGCATGTACTTAAAATTTGATGTTGAGTTTTGTTGCCATCTATTATCGTTGTTACGGCCATGTTTCATCCAAATGAAGCCATCTTGCACTATTTGAATGGCCTTGAAATTTGATGTTTAGTTTTTTTTTGCCATCTATTATCGTTGTTACGGCCATGTTTCGTCGAAATGAAGCCATCTTGCACTATTTGCATGTACTTAAAATTTGATGTTGAGTTTTGTTGCCATCTATTATCGTTGTTACGGCCATGTTTCATCCAAATGAAGCCATCTTGCACTATTTGAATGGCCTTGAAATTTGATGTTTAGTTTTTTTTTGCCATCTATTATCGTTGTTACGGCCATGTTTCATTCAAATGAAGCCATCTTGCACTATTTGCATGTACTTAAAATTTGATGTTGAGTTTTGTTGCCATCTATTATCGTTGTTACGGCCATGTTTCATCCAAATGAAGCCATATCGCACTATTTGAATGGCCTTGAAATTTGATGTTGAATTTTGTTGCCATCTATTATCGTTGTTACGGCCATGTTTCATCCAAATGAAGCCATCTTGCACTAATTCAATGGCCTTGAAATTTGATGTTGAATTTTGTTGCCATCTATTATCGTTGTTACGGCCATGTTTCATCCAAATGAAGCCATATTGCACTATTTGAAAGGCCTTGAAATTTGATGTTTAGTTTTTTTGCCATCTATTATAGTTGTTACGGCCATGTTTCATCCAAATGAAGCCATCTTGCACTATTTGCATGTACTTAAAATTTGATGTTGAGTTTTTTTTGCCATCTATTATCGTTGTTACGGCCATGTTTCATCCAAATGAAGGCATAATGCACTATTTGAATGGCCTTGAAATTTGATGTTTAGTTTTTTTGCCATCTATTATCGTTGTTACGGCCATGTTTCATCCAAATGAAGCCATCTTGCACTATTTGCATGTACTTAAAATTTGATGTTGAGTTTTTTTGCCATCTATTATCGTTGTTACGGCCATGTTTCATCCAAATGAAGCCATCTTGCACTATTTGCATGTACTTAAAATTTGATGTTGAGTTTTGTTGCCATCTATTATCGTTGTTACGGCCATGTTTCATCCAAATGAAGCCATCTTGCACTATTTGAATGGCCTTGAAATTTGATGTTTAGTTTTTTTGCCATCTATTATCGTTGTTACGGCCATGTTTCATCCAAATGAAGCCATCTTGCACTATTTGCATGTACTTAAAATTTGATGTTGAGTTTTTTTTGCCATCTATTATCGTTGTTACGGCCATGTTTCATCCAAATGAAGCCATCTTGCACTATTTGAATGGCCTTGAAATTTGATGTTTAGTTTTTTTTTGCCATCTATTATCGTTGTTACGGCCATGTTTCATTCAAATGAAGCCATCTTGCACTATTTGCATGTACTTAAAATTTGATGTTGAGTTTTGTTGCCATCTATTATCGTTGTTACGGCCATGTTTCATCCAAATGAAGCCATCTTGCACTAATTCATTGGCCTTGAAATTTGATGTTGAGTTTTTTTGCCATCTATTATCGTTGTTACGGCCATGTTTCATCCAAATGAAGCCATCTTGCACTATTTGAATGGCCTTGAAATTTGATGTTTAGTTTTTTTTTGCCATCTATTATCGTTGTTACGGCCATGTTTCATTCAAATGAAGCCATCTTGCACTATTTGCATGTACTTAAAATTTGATGTTGAGTTTTGTTGCCATCTATTATCGTTGTTACGGCCATGTTTCATCCAAATGAAGCCATCTTGCACTATTTGCATGTACTTAAAATTTGATGTTGAGTTTTGTTGCCATCTATTATCGTTGTTACGGCCATGTTTCATCCAAATGAAGCCATATTGCACTATTTGAATGGCCTTGAAATTTGATGTTGAATTTTGTTGCCATCTATTATCGTTGTTACGGCCATGTTTCATCCAAATGAAGCCATATCGCACTATTTGAATGGCCTTGAAATTTGATGTTGAATTTTGTTGCCATCTATTATCGTTGTTACGGCCATGTTTCATCCAAATGAAGCCATCTTGCACTAATTCAATGGCCTTGAAATTTGATGTTGAATTTTGTTGCCATCTATTATCGTTGTTACGGCCATGTTTCATCCAAATGAAGCCATATTGCACTATTTGAATGGCCTTGAAATTTGATGTTTAGTTTTTTTGCCATCTATTATCGTTGTTACGGCCATGTTTCATCCAAATGAAGCCATCTTGCACTATTTGCATGTACTTAAAATTTGATGTTGAGTTTTTTTTGCCATCTATTATCGTTGTTACGGCCATGTTTCATCCAAATGAAGGCATAATGCACTATTTGAATGGCCTTGAAATTTGATGTTTAGTTTTTTTGCCATCTATTATCGTTGTTACGGCCATGTTTCATCCAAATGAAGCCATCTTGCACTATTTGCATGTACTTAAAATTTGATGTTGAGTTTTTTTGCCATCTATTATCGTTGTTACGGCCATGTTTCATCCAAATGAAGCCATCTTGCACTATTTGAATGGCCTTGAAATTTGATGTTGAATTTTGTTGCCATCTATTATCGTTGTTACGGCCATGTTTCATCCAAATGAAGCCATCTTGCACTATTTGAATGTCCTTGAAATTTGATGTTGAATTTTGTTGCCATCTATTATCGTTGTTACGGCCGTGTTTCATCCAAATGAAGCCATCCTGCACTATTTGAATGGCCTTGAAATTTGATGTTGAATTTTGTTGCCATCTATTATCGTTGTTACGGCCGTGTTTCATCCAAATGAAGCCATCTTGCACTAATTCAATGGCCTTGAAATTTGATGTTGAGTTTTTTTGCCATCTATTATCGTTGTTACGGCCATGTTTCATCCAAATGAAGCCATTTTGCACTATTTGAATGGCCTTGAAATTTGATGTTGAATTTTGTTGCCATCTATTATCGTTGTTACGGCCGTGTTTCATCCAAATGAAGCCATATTGCACTATTTGCATGTACTTAAAATTTGATGTTGAGTGTTTTTGCCATCTATTATCGTTGTTACGGCCATGTTTCATCCAAATGAAGCCATCTTGCACTATTTGAATGGCCTTGAAATTTGATGTTTAGTTTTTTTTTTGCCATCTATTATCGTTGTTACGGCCATGTTTCATCCAAATGAAGCCATCTTGCACTATTTGAATGTCCTTGAAATTTGATGTTGAATTTTGTTGCCATCTATTATCGTTGTTACGGCCGTGTTTCATCCAAATGAAGCCATCCTGCACTATTTGAATGGCCTTGAAATTTGATGTTGAATTTTGTTGCCATCTATTATCGTTGTTACGGCCGTGTTTCATCCAAATGAAGCCATCTTGCACTAATTCAATGGCCTTGAAATTTGATGTTGAGTTTTTTTGCCATCTATTATCGTTGTTACGGCCATGTTTCATCCAAATGAAGCCATTTTGCACTATTTGAATGGCCTTGAAATTTGATGTTGAATTTTGTTGCCATCTATTATCGTTGTTACGGCCGTGTTTCATCCAAATGAAGCCATATTGCACTATTTGCATGTACTTAAAATTTGATGTTGAGTGTTTTTGCCATCTATTATCGTTGTTACGGCCGTGTTTCATCCAAATGAAGCCATATTGCACTATTTGAATGGCCTTGAAATTTGATGTTGAATTTTGTTGCCATCTATTATCGTTGTTACGGCCATGTTTCATCCAAATGAAGCCATCTTGCACTATTTGCATGTACTTAAAATTTGATGTTGAGTTTTGTTGCCATCTATTATCGTTGTTACGGCCATGTTTCATCCAAATGAAGCCATATTGCACTATTTGAATGGCCTTGAAATTTGATGTTGAATTTTGTTGCCATCTATTATCGTTGTTACGGCCATGTTTCATCCAAATGAAGCCATCTTGCACTAATTCAATGGCCTTGAAATTTGATGTTGAGTTTTTTTGCCATCTATTATCGTTGTTACGGCCATGTTTCATCCAAATGAAGCCATTTTGCACTATTTGAATGGCCTTGAAATTTGATGTTGAATTTTGTTGCCATCTATTATCGTTGTTACGGCCGTGTTTCATCCAAATGAAGCCATCTTGCACTATTTGAATGGCCTTGAAATTTGATGTTGAGTTTTTTTGCCATCTATTATCGTTGTTACGGCCGTGTTTCATCCAAATGAAGCCATCCTGCACTATTTGAATGGCCTTGAAATTTGATGTTGAATTTTGTTGCCATCTATTATTGTTGTTACGGCCATGTTTCATCCAAATGAAGCCATATTGCACTATTTGAATGGCCTTGAAATTTGATGTTGAGTTTTTTTGCCATCTATTATCGTTGTTACGGCCATGTTACATCCAAATAAAGGCATCTTGCACTAATTCATTGGCCTTGAAATTTGATGTTGAATTTTGTTGCCATCTATTATCGTTGTTACGGCCATGTTTCATCCAAATGAAGCCATCTTGCACTATTTGAATGGCCTTGAAATTTGATGTTGAATTTTGTTGCCCTCTATTATCGTTGTTACGGCCATGTTTCATCCAAATAAAGGCATCTTGCACTAATTCATTGGCCTTGAAATTTGATGTTGAATTTTGTTGCCATCTATTATCCTTGTTACGGCCATGTTTCATCCAAATGAAGCCATCTTGCACTATTTGAATGGCCTTGAAATTTGATGTTGAATTTTGTTGCCATCTATTATCGTTGTTACGGCCATGTTTCATCCAAATGAAGCCATCTTGCACTATTTGAATGGCCTTGAAATTTGATGTTGAATTTTGTTGCCATCTATTATCGTTGTTACGGCCATGTTTCATCCAAATGAAGCCATCTTGCACTATTTGAATGGCCTTGAAATTTGATGTTGAGTTTTTTTGCCATCTATTATCGTTGTTACGGCCATGTTTCATCCAAATGAAGCCATATTGCACTATTTGCATGTACTTAAAATTTGATGTTGAGTTTTTGTTGCCATCTATTATCGTTGTTACGGCCATGTTTCATCCAAATGAAGCCATATTGCACTATTTGCATGAACTTAAAATTTAATGTTGAATTTTGTTGCCATCTATTATCGTTGTTACGGCCATGTTTCATCCAAATGAAGTCATATTGCACTATTTGAATGGCCTTGAAATTTGATGTTGAATTTTGTTGCCATCTATTATCGTTGTTACGGCCATGTTTTATCCAAATGAAGCCATCTTGCACTTATTCAATGGCCTTGAAATTTGATGTTGAATTTTGTTGCCATCTATTATCGTTGTTACGGCCATGTTTCATCCAAATGAAGCCATATTGCACTATTTGAATGGCCTTGAAATTTGATGTTTAGTTTTTTTTGCCATCTATTATCGTTGTTACGGCCATGTTTCATCCAAATGAAGCCATATTGCACTATTTGAATGGCCTTGAAATTTGATGTTGAGTTTTTTTTGCCATCTATTATCGTTGTTACGGCCGTGTTTCATCCAAATGAAGCCATATTGCACTATTTGAATGGCCTTGAAATTTGATGTTGAGTTTTGTTGCCATCTATTATCGTTGTTACGGCCATGTTTCATCCAAATGAAGCCATCTTGCACTATTTGAATGGCCTTGAAATTTGATGTTGAATTTTGTTGCCATCTATTATCGTTGTTACGGCCATGTTTCATCAAATGAAGCCATATTGCACTATTTGAATGGCCTTGAAATTTGATGTTGAGTTTTGTTGCCATCTATTATCGTTGTTACGGCCATGTTTCATCCAAATGAAGCCATATTGCACTATTTGAATGGCCTTGAAATTTGATGTTGAGTTTTGTTGCCATCTATTATCGTTGTTACGGCCATGTTTCATCCAAATGAAGCCATCTTGCACTATTTGAATGGCCTTGAAATTTGATGTTGAATTTTGTTGCCATCTATTATCGTTGTTACGGCCATGTTTCATCCAAATGAAGCCATCTTGCACTATTTGCATGTACTTAAAAGTTAATGTTGAATTTTGTTGCCAATCTATTATCGTTGTTACGGCCATGTTATATCCAAATGAAGCCATCTTGCACTATTTGAATGGCCTTGAAATTTGATGTTGAATTTTTTGTTGCCATCTATTATCGTTGTTTACGGCCATGTTTCATCCAAATGAAGCCATCTTGCACTATTTGCATGTACTTAAAATTTGATGTTGAGTTTTGTTGCCATCTATTATCGTTGTTACGGCCATGTTTCATCCAAATGAAGCCATCTTGCACTATTTGAATGGCCTTGAAATTTGATTTTGAATTTTGTTGCCATTTATTATCGTTGTTACGGCCATGTTTCATCCAAATGAAGCCATATTGCACTATTTGAATGGCCTTGAAATTTGATGTTGAATTTTGTTGCCATCTATTATCATTGTTACGGCCATGTTTCATCCAAATGAAGCCATCTTTCACTAATTCAATGGCCTTGAAATTTGATGTTGAATTTTTTTGCCATCTATTATCGTTGTTACGGCCATGTTTCATCCAAATGAAGCCATCTTGCACTATTTGCATGTACTTAAAATTTGATGTTGAGTTTTGTTGCCATCTATTATCGTTGTTACGGCCATGTTTCATCCAAATGAAGCCATCTTGCACTATTTGCATGTACTTAAAATTTGATGTTGAGTTTTGTTGCCATCTATTATCGTTGTTACGGCCATGTTTCATCCAAATGAAGCCATCTTGCACTATTTGAATGGCCTTGAAATTTGATTTTGAATTTTGTTGCCATCTATTATCGTTGTTACGGCCATGTTTCATCCAAATGAAGCCATATTGCACTATTTGAATGGCCTTGAAATTTGATGTTGAGTTTTGTTGCCATCTATTATCGTTGTTACGGCCATGTTTCATCCAAATGAAGCCATCTTGCACTATTTGAATGGCCTTGAAATTTGATGTTGAATTTTGTTGCCATCTATTATCGTTGTTACGGCCATGTTTCATCCAAATGAAGCCATATTGCACTATTTGAATGGCCTTGAAATTTGATGTTGAATTTTGTTGCCATCTATTATCGTTGTTACGGCCATGTTTCATCCAAATGAAGCCATCTTGCACTATTTGAATGGCCTTGAAATTTGATGTTGAGTTTTGTTGCCATCTATTATCGTTGTTACGGCCATGTTTCATCCAAATGAAGCCATAATGCACTATTTGAATGGCCTTGAAATTTGATGTTGAGTTTTGTTGCCATCTATTATCGTTGTTACGGCCATGTTTCATCCAAATGAAGCCATCTTGCACTATTTGCATGTACTTAAAATTTGATGTTGAGTTTTGTTGCCATCTATTATCGTTGTTACGGCTATGTTTCATCCAAATGAAGCCATATTGCTCTATTTGAATGGCCTTGAAATTTGATGTTGAGTTTTTTTGCCATCTATTATCGTTGTTACGGCCATGTTTCATCCAAATGAAGCCATCTTGCACTAATTCAATGGCCTTGAAATTTGATGTTGAATTTTGTTGCCATCTATTATCGTTGTTACGGCCATGTTTCATCCAAATGAAGCCATAATGCACTATTTGAATGGCCTTGAAATTTGATGTTGAGTTTTTTTTGCCATCTATTATCGTTGTTACGGCCATGTTTCATCCAAATGAAGCCATCTTGCACTATTTGCATGTACTTAAAATTTGATGTTGAGTTTTGTTGCCATCTATTATCGTTGTTACGGCCATGTTTCATCCAAATGAAGCCATCTTGCACTAATTCAATGGCCTTGAAATTTGATGTTGAATTTTGTTGCCATCTATTATCGTTGTTACGGCCATGTTTCATCCAAATGAAGCCATCTTGCACTATTTGAATGGCCTTGAAATTTGATGTTGAGTTTTTTTGCCATCTATTATCGTTGTTACGGCCATGTTTCATCCAAATGAAGCCATATTGCACTATTTGCATGTACTTAAAATTTGATGTTGAGTTTTGTTGCCATCTATTATCGTTGTTACGGCCATGTTTCATCCAAATGAAGCCATATTGCACTATTTGCATGAACTTAAAATTTAATGTTGAATTTTGTTGCCATCTATTATCGTTGTTACGGCCATGTTTCATCCAAATGAAGTCATATTGCACTATTTGAATGGCCTTGAAATTTGATGTTGAATTTTGTTGCCATCTATTATCGTTGTTACGGCCATGTTTCATCCAAATGAAGCCATATTGCACTATTTGAATGGCCTTGAAATTTGATGTTGAATTTTGTTGCCATCTATTATCGTTGTTACGGCCATGTTTCATCCAAATGAAGCCATCTTGCACTATTTGAATGGCCTTGAAATTTGATGTTGAGTTTTGTTGCCATCTATTATCGTTGTTACGGCCATGTTTCATCCAAATGAAGCCATCTTGCACTATTTGCATGTACTTAAAATTTGATGTTGAGTTTTGTTGCCATCTATTATCGTTGTTACGGCCATGTTTCATCCAAATGAAGCCATCTTGCACTATTTGCATGTACTAAAAATTTGATGTTGAGTTTTGTTGCCATCTATTATCGTTGTTACGGCTATGTTTCATCCAAATAAAGCCATATTGCACTATTTGAATGGCCTTGAAATTTGATGTTGAGTTTTTTTGCCATCTATTATCGTTGTTACGGCCATGTTTCATCCAAATGAAGCCATCTTGCACTAATTCAATGGCCTTGAAATTTGATGTTGAATTTTGTTGCCATCTATTATCGTTGTTACGGCCATGTTTCATCCAAATGAAGCCATAATGCACTATTTGAATGGCCTTGAAATTTGATGTTGAGTTTTTTTTGCCATCTATTATCGTTGTTACGGCCATGTTTCATCCAAATGAAGCCATCTTGCACTATTTGCATGTACTTAAAATTTGATGTTGAGTTTTGTTGCCATCTATTATCGTTGTTACGGCCATGTTTCATCCAAATGAAGCCATCTTGCACTAATTCAATGGCCTTGAAATTTGATGTTGAATTTTGTTGCCATCTATTATCGTTGTTACGGCCATGTTTCATCCAAATGAAGCCATCTTGCACTATTTGAAAGGCCTTGAAATTTGATGTTGAGTTTTTTTGCCATCTATTATCGTTGTTACGGCCATGTTTCATCCAAATGAAGCCATATTGCACTATTTGCATGTACTTAAAATTTGATGTTGAGTTTTGTTGCCATCTATTATCGTTGTTACGGCCATGTTTCATCCAAATGAAGCCATATTGCACTATTTGCATGAACTTAAAATTTAATGTTGAATTTTGTTGCCATCTATTATCGTTGTTACGGCCATGTTTCATCCAAATGAAGTCATATTGCACTATTTGAATGGCCTTGAAATTTGATGTTGAATTTTGTTGCCATCTATTATCGTTGTTACGGCCATGTTTCATCCAAATGAAGCCATCTTGCACTATTTGAATGGCCTTGAAATTTGATGTTGAATTTTGTTGCCATCTATTATCGTTGTTACGGCCATGTTTCATCCAAATGAAGCCATATTGCACTATTTGAATGGCCTTGAAATTTGATGTTGAGTTTTTTTGCCATCTATTATCGTTGTTACGGCCATGTTTCATCCAAATGAAGCCATATTGCACTATTTGAATGGCCTTGAAATTTGATGTTGAGTTTTGTTGCCATCTATTATCGTTGTTACGGCCGTGTTTCATCCAAATGAAGCCATATTGCACTATTTGAATGGCCTTGAAATTTGATGTTGAGTTTTGTTGCCATCTATTATCGTTGTTACGGCCGTGTTTCATCCAAATGAAGCCATCTTGCACTATTTGAATGGCCTTGAAATTTGATGTTGAATTTTGTTGCCATCTATTATCGTTGTTACGGCCATGTTTCATCCAAATGAAGCCATATTGCACTATTTGAATGGCCTTGAAATTTGATGTTGAGTTTTGTTGCCATCTATTATCGTTGTTACGGCCATATTTCATCCAAATGAAGCCATATTGCACTATTTGAATGGCCTTGAAATTTGATGTTGAGTTTTGTTGCCATCTATTATCGTTGTTACGGCCATGTTTCATCCAAATGAAGCCATCTTGCACTATTTGAATGGCCTTGAAATTTGATGTTGAATTTTGTTGCCATCTATTATCGTTGTTACGGCCATGTTTCATCCAAATGAAGCCATCTTGCACTATTTGCATGTACTTAAAAGTTAATGTTGAATTTTGTTGCCATCTATTATCGTTGTTACGGCCATGTTATATCCAAATGAAGCCATCTTGCACTATTTGAATGGCCTTGAAATTTGATGTTGAATTTTGTTGCCATCTATTATCGTTGTTACGGCCATGTTTCATCCAAATGAAGCCATCTTGCACTATTTGCATGTACTTAAAATTTGATGTTGAGTTTTGTTGCCATCTATTATCGTTGTTACGGCCATGTTTCATCCAAATGAAGCCATCTTGCACTATTTGAATGGCCTTGAAATTTGATTTTGAATTTTGTTGCCATCTATTATCGTTGTTACGGCCATGTTTCATCCAAATGAAGCCATATTGCACTATTTGAATGGCCTTGAAATTTGATGTTGAATTTTGTTGCCATCTATTATCATTGTTACGGCCATGTTTCATCCAAATGAAGCCATCTTGCACTAATTCAATGGCCTTGAAATTTGATGTTGAATTTTGTTGCCATCTATTATCGTTGTTACGGCCATGTTTCATCCAAATGAAGCCATCTTGCACTATTTGAATGGCCTTGAAATTTGATGTTTAGTTTTTTTTGCCATCTATTATCGTTGTTACGGCCATGTTTCATCCAAATGAAGCCATCTTGCACTATTTGCATGTACTTAAAATTTGATGTTGAGTTTTGTTGCCATCTATTATCGTTGTTACGGCCATGTTTCATCCAAATGAAGCCATATTGCACTATTTGAATGGCCTTGAAATTTGATGTTGAGTTTTGTTGCCATCTATTATCGTTGTTACGGCCATGTTTCATCCAAATGAAGCCATCTTGCACTATTTGAATGGCCTTGAAATTTGATGTTGAATTTTGTTGCCATCTATTATCGTTGTTACGGCCATGTTTCATCCAAATGAAGCCATATTGCACTATTTGAATGGCCTTGAAATTTGATGTTGAATTTTGTTGCCATCTATTATCGTTGTTACGGCCATGTTTCATCCAAATGAAGCCATCTTGCACTATTTGAATGGCCTTGAAATTTGATGTTGAGTTTTGTTGCCATCTATTATCGTTGTTACGGCCATGTTTCATCCAAATGAAGCCATCTTGCACTATTTGCATGTACTTAAAATTTGATGTTGAGTTTTGTTGCCATCTATTATCGTTGTTACGGCCATGTTTCATCCAAATGAAGCCATCTTGCACTATTTGCATGTACTTAAAATTTGATGTTGAGTTTTGTTGCCATCTATTATCGTTGTTACGGCTATGTTTCATCCAAATGAAGCCATATTGCTCTATTTGAATGGCCTTGAAATTTGATGTTGAGTTTTGTTGCCATCTATTATCGTTGTTACGGCCATGTTTCATCCAAATGAAGCCATCTTGCACTAATTCAATGGCCTTGAAATTTGATGTTGAATTTTGTTGCCATCTATTATCGTTGTTACGGCCATGTTTCATCCAAATGAAGCCATCTTGCACTATTTGCATGTACTTAAAATTTGATGTTGAGTTTTGTTGCCATCTATTATCGTTGTTACGGCCATGTTTCATCCAAATGAAGCCATCTTGCACTAATTCAATGGCCTTGAAATTTGATGTTGAATTTTGTTGCCATCTATTATCGTTGTTACGGCCATGTTTCATCCAAATGAAGCCATAATGCACTATTTGAATGGCCTTGAAATTTGATGTTGAGTTTTTTTGCCATCTATTATCGTTGTTACGGCCATGTTTCATCCAAATGAAGCCATCTTGCACTATTTGCATGTACTTAAAATTTGATGTTGAGTTTTGTTGCCATCTATTATCGTTGTTACGGCTATGTTTCATCCAAATGAAGCCATATTGCTCTATTTGAATGGCCTTGAAATTTGATGTTGAGTTTTTTTGCCATCTATTATCGTTGTTACGGCCATGTTTCATCCAAATGAAGCCATATTGCACTATTTGAATGGCCTTGAAATTTGATGTTTAGTTTTTTTGCCATCTATTATCGTTGTTACGGTCATGTTTCATCAAAATGAAGCCATCTTGCACTATTTGCATGTACTTAAAATTTGATGTTGAGTTTTGTTGCCATCTATTATCGTTGTTACGGCTATGTTTCATCCAAATGAAGCCATCTTGCACTATTTGAATGGCCTTGAAATTTGATGTTGAATTTTGTTGCCATCTATTATCGTTGTTACGGCCATGTTTCATCCAAATGAAGCCATCTTGCACTAATTCAATGGCCTTGACATTTGATGTTGAATTTTGTTGCCATCTATTATCGTTGTTACGGCCATGTTTCATCCAAATGAAGCCATATTGCACTATTTGAATGGCCTTGAAATTTGATGTTGAATTTTGTTGCCATCTATTATCGTTGTTACGGCCATGTTTCATCCAAATGAAGCCATAATGCACTATTTGAATGGCCTTGAAATTTGATGTTGAATTTTGTTGCCATCTATTATCGTTGTTACGGCCATGTTTCATCCAAATGAAGCCATCTTGCACTAATTCATTGACCTTGAAATTTGATGTTGAATTTTGTTGCCATCTATTATCGTTGTTACGGCCATGTTTCATCCAAATGAAGCCGTATTGCACTATTTGAATGGCCTTGAAATTTGATGTTGAGTTTTGTTGCCATCTATTATCGTTGTTACGGCCATGTTTCATCCAAATAAAGGCATCTTGCTCTAATTCAATGGCCTTGAAATTTGATGTTGAGTTTTTTTGCCATCTATTATCGTTGTTACGGCCATGTTTCATCCAAATGAAGCCATCTTGCAGTATTTGAATGGCCTTGAAATTTGATGTTGAGTTTTGTTGCCATCTATTATCGTTGTTACGGCCATGTTTCATCCAAATGAAGCCATCTTGCACTATTTGCATGTACTTAAAATTTGATGTTGAATTTTGTTGCCATCTATTATCGTTGTTACGGCCATGTTTTATCCAAATGAAGCCATCTTGCACTATTTGAATGGCCTTGAAATTTGATGTTGAATTTTGTTGCCATCTATTATCGTAGTTACGGCTATGTTTCATCCAACTAAAGGCATCATGCTCTATTTGAATGGCCTTGAAATTTGATGTTGAGTTTTGTTGCCATCTATTATCGTTGTTACGGCCATGTTTCATCCAAATGAAGCCATCTTGCACTATTTGAATGGCCTTGAAATTTGATGTTGAGTTTTGTTGCCATCTATTATCGTTGTTACGGCCATGTTTCATCCAAATGAAGCCATCTTGCACTAGTTGATTGGCCTTGAAATTTGATGTTGAGTTTTGTTGCCATCTATTATCGTTGTTACGGCCATGTTTCATCCAAATGAAGCCATAATGCACTATTTGAATGGCCTTGAAATTTGATGTTGAATTTTGTTGCCATCTATTATCGTTGTTACGGCCATGTTTTATCCAAATGAAGCCATCTTGCACTATTTGAATGGCCTTGAAATTTGATGTTGAATTTTGTTGCCATCTATTATCGTTGTTACGGCTATGTTTCATCCAATTAAAGGCATCTTGCTCTATTTGAATGGCCTTGAAATCTGATGTTGAGTTTTGTTGCCATCTATTATCGTTGTTACGGCCATGTTTCATCCAAATGAAGCCATCTTGCACTATTTGAATGGCCTTGAAATTTGATGTTGAGTTTTGTTGCCATCTATTATCGTTGTTACGGCCATGTTTCATCCAAATGAAGCCATCTTGCACTATTTGATTGGCCTTGAAATCTGATGTTGAGTTTTGTTGCCATTTATTATCGTTGTTACGGCCATGTTATATCCAAATGAAGTCATATTGCACTATTTGAATGGCCTTGAAATTTGATGTTGAATTTTGTTGCCATCTATTATCGTTGTTACGGCCATGTTTTATCCAAATGAAGCCATCTTGCACTATTTGAATGGCCTTGAAATTTGATGTTGAATTTTGTTGCCATCTATTATCGTTGTTACGGCCATGTTTCATCCAAATGAAGCCATATTGCACTATTTGAATGGCCTTGAAATTTGATGTTGAATTTTGTTGCCATCTATTATCGTTGTTACGGCCATGTTTCATCCAAATGAAGCCATCTTGCACTAATTCAATGGCCTTGAAATTTGATGTTGAATTTTGTTGCCATCTATTATCGTTGTTACGGCCATGTTTCATCCAAATGAAGCCATCTTGCACTATTTGCATGTACTTAAAATTTGATGTTGAATTTTGTTGCCATCTATTATCGTTGTTACGGCCATGTTTCATCCAAATGAAGCCATCTTGCACTATTTGAATGGACTTAAAATTTGATGTTGAGTTTTGTTGCCATCTATTATCGTTGTTACGGCCATGTTACATCCAAATAAAGGCATCTTGCACTAATATATTGGCCTTGAAATTTGATGTTGAATTTTGTTGCCATCTATTATCGTTGTTACGGCCATGTTTCATCCAAATGAAGCCATCTTGCACTATTTGAATGGCCTTGAAATTTGATGTTGAATTTTGTTGCCATCTATTATAGTTGTTACGGCCATGTTTCATCCAAATAAAGGCATCTTGCTCTAATTCAATGGCCTTGAAATTTGATGTTGAGTTTTGTTGCCATCTATTATCGTTGTTACGGCCATGTTTCATCCAAATGAAGCCATCTTGCACTATTTGAATGGCCTTGAAATTTGATGTTGAATTTTGTTGCCATCTATTATCGTTGTTACGGCCATGTTTCATCCAAATGAAGCCATATTGCACTATTTGCATGTACTTAAAATTTAATGTTGAATTTTTTTGCCATCTATTATCGTTGTTACGGCCATGTTTCATCCAAATGAAGTCATATTGCACTATTTGAATGGCCTTGAAATTTGATGTTGAATTTTGTTGCCATCTATTATCGTTGTTACGGCCATGTTTCATCCAAATGAAGCCATCTTGCACTATTTGAATGGCCTTGAAATTTGATGTTGAGTTTTGTTGCCATCTATTATCGTTGTTACGGCCATGTTTCATACAAATAAAGGCATCTTGCTCTAATTCAATGGCCTTGAAATTTGATGTTGAGTTTTTTTGCCATCTATTATCGTTGTTACGGCCATGTTTCATCCAAATGAAGCCATCTTGCACTATTTGCATGTACTTAAAATTTGATGTTGAGTTTTGTTGCCATCTATTATCGTTGTTACGGCCATGTTTCATCCAAATGAAGCCATCTTGCACTATTTGAATGGCCTTGAAATTTGATGTTGAATTTTGTTGCCATCTATTATCGTTGTTACGGCCATGTTTCATCCAAATGAAGCCATATTGCACTATTTGAATGGCTTTGAAATTTGATTTTGAATTTTGTTGCCATCTATTATCCTTGTTACGGCCATGTTTCATCCAAATGAAGCCATCTTGCACTATTTGAATGGCCTTGAAATTTGATGTTGAGTTTTTTTGCCATCTATTATCGTTGTTACGGCCATGTTTCATCCAAATGAAGCCATGTTGCACTATTTGAATGGCCTTAAAATTTGATGTTGAGTTTTGTTGCCATCTATTATCGTTGTTACGGCCATGTTTCATCCAAATGAAGCCATCTTGCACTATTTGATTGGCCTTGAAATTTGATGTTTAGTTTTTTTGCCATCTATTATCGTTGTTACGGCCATGTTTCATCCAAATGAAGCCATATTGCACTATTTGAAGGGCTTGAAATTTGATGTTGAGTTTTTTTGCCATCTATTATCGTTGTTACGGCCGTGTTTCATCCAAATGAAGCCATCTTGCACTATTTGAATGGCCTTGAAATTTGATGTTGAATTTTGTTGCCATCTATTATCGTTGTTACGGCCATGTTTCATTTAAATGAAGCCATATTGCACTATTTGAATGGCCTTGAAATTTGATGTTGAATTTTGTTGCCATCTATTATAGTTGTTACGACCATGTCACATCCACATAAATGCATCTTGCACTTATTCATTGGCCTTGAAATTTGATGTTGAATTTTGTTGCCATCTATTATCGTTGTTACGGCCATGTTTCATCCAAATGAAGCCATCTTGCACTATTTGAATGGCCTTGAAATTTGATGTTGAGTTTTTTTGCCATCTATTATCGTTGTTACGGCCATGTTTCATCCAAATAAAAACATCTTGCTCTAATTCAATGGCCTTGAAATTTGAAGTTGAGTTTTTTTGCCATCTATTATCGTTGTTACGGCCATGTTTCATCCAAATGAAGCCATCTTGCACTATTTGAATGGCCTTGAAATTTGATGTTGAATTTTGTTGCCATCTATTATCGTTGTTACGGCCGTGTTTCATCCAAATGAAGCCATATTGCACTATTTGCATGTACTTAAAATTTAATGTTGAATTTTTTTGCCATCTATTATCGTTGTTACGGCCATGTTTCATCCAAATGAAGTCATATTGCACTATTTGAATGGCCTTGAAATTTGATGTTGAATTTTGTTGCCATCTATTATCGTTGTTACGGCCATGTTTCATCCAAATGAAGCCATCTTGCACTATTTGAATGGCCTTGAAATTTGATGTTGAGTTTTGTTGCCATCTATTATCGTTGTTACGGCCATGTTTCATACAAATAAAGGCATCTTGCTCTAATTCAATGGCCTTGAAATTTGATGTTGAGTTTTTTTGCCATCTATTATCGTTGTTACGGCCATGTTTCATCCAAATGAAGCCATCTTGCACTATTTGAATGACCTTGAAATTTGATGTTGAATTTTGTTGCCATCTATTATCGTTGTTACGGCCGTGTTTCATCCAAATGAAGCCATCTTGCACTATTTGAATGACCTTGAAATTTGATGTTGAATTTTGTTGCCATCTATTATCGTTGTTACGGCCATGTTATATCCAAATGAAGCCATTTTGCACTATTTGAATGGCCTTGAAATTTGATGTTGAGTTTTGTTGCCATCTATTATCGTTGTTACGGCCATGTTTCATCCAAATGAAGCCATCTTGCACTATTTGAATGGCCTTGAAATTTGATGTTGAATTTTGTTGCCATCTATTATCGTTTTTAACGTACTTAACAACATGCCCGTCATGGGTTCAAGCCCCAAATAGACCGTGCTCCGATACGTAGGACTGACTATCCTTTTTTTTTTTTTTTATTTCTCGTAAGGACGGCGTGGTTGGCCGTATCATTATGGACTAGACTTAAATCTAACATTGTTGGTTCTATTGTATTTCTTAATATCTATGGGCTGGCCGAAGCACATTTCCTTGCTCGGCTTTGTGCACCTTATTCCGGGTGGGCTCGGATTCTGTTGTATGCCAGCCGTTCTCTTTCCATAGTGTTTATGGGGAATTCCAGTATTCCCATCCAAGGGAGCAGGGATTTAGTGTATATGGCATCGACACCGTATTTTACAGGTGTTAGGTGAGCGATGGTTTCCAGCATCCGGGTTGTCTAGTGCTCCGCGATGGCTTGGTTGTTCTAAATCACCACTCTGAGCTCGTCATGGTGGTGAGCTTCTGCCCCAACCGTCGGTTAAGTGTTCAGACTGCCCGAGGATCACTAAACATAATTTAACATACAACGTAGACAATATACTACACACTAAGGTTACTACTAACAAATATGCTAATAGGTACAATCATACACAACCGGGTAAATATATACGCGCGAGAACACCAACAAGCGTCCAAATGGCTATGCGTGTGTAGATGTGGATATAAAGAAAATCCACATGCACACACGCACACCCATGCAGACACCTACCCATGCACACGAACGCCCATACACCCTAAGCCATACATGATCATACCTATACATTTATTGGGTCTCTAAACATATAAGTTCGGTACGTGATTACAAGGTGATGCCAACCTCCTTAGCATATTTGTGCAGAATTCTCGCGTATTCGTAGTCCCTTTGACCAAGGATGTCACGTATTGGGACTTCAGGGTTCCTCCCTATTGCTTGAACCGTCGATAGTAGTGCGGGTCTTGTTGTTTCAAACTCCACACATGACCATATGACGTGGTCGATGTCGTGGAATCCTTTGCCACAGCTACATACATTTGTATCGACGATCCCTATACGTTGTAGATGTGCATTCATCGCATAGTGGTTTGACATGAGTGTTGATGTCATGCGAATGAATCCACGATCTGCCTGTAGGCTTTGAAACCAAGGACGTTGTGTCAGCCTAGGAGAGATGGAGTAAAGAAATCTCCCGAGATCATCGGCATCCCACATGCTCTGCCAACGAGCCATGCATAATTGCTGTGGGAAGCGGAGGAATTCGTGAGGCTGAATCGATCGTTCAAAGGAATCGCCCTCAGAGGCGCCTCGTTTGGCCAAGAGATCTGCCCTCTCATTGCCAGGGATTCCGCAATGAGCAGGTAGCCAGACAAGCGATATTCGAAACGCTTTATTGAACAGAGAGCTTAGTGTTTCTAGAATTTTTTTAATAAAGTAATCAGAGCTCTTTATCGCCTCCACGGATTTCAAAGTTTCGACAGCACTGAGACTGTCAGTGAATATATAATATTGATCCGGAGGGCTTGCGCTTATTAGAAGCAACGCGTAAAATATGGCAGCCAACTCTGCGACAAATATTGAGCATGGCTGTCTCAATTTGAAGAAGGCTTGTTTGGATGTATTATATACACCAAAGCCCGTGCCCACGTCTGAAAAGGATCCGTCCGTAAAATATTGTTTTTCGTTGGGATGGCCATACTTGTTCACAAAAATGCTGGGAATTGTCCTCCAGCGAAGATCGTTTGGTATGTTCTTTGTTTCCTCTTGCAAAGAGGAATCAGTTACCAAAAGGGAATTGTAGGACTCCGGTAGATTGGCGCAGCTGATTGCTTGTGAAGCACTAGGGTTAGCCTGTAAAGATACAAAATCCTGATATATCTTCATGATTTTGCAGTTAGAACCTGCCTCTTGTAGGGATTTGAAATTATCAATCACTAGTGGATTAGATACTGTGGAACGAAGTAGAAGGCGAAGCGATAATTGTTCAAAACGCAGTTTTAGCGGCATCACTCCAGACATCACTTCTAGGGACATATTATGGGTGGATTTCATACATCCCAGCGCAATTCTAAGACAACGATATTGTATGCGTTCTAGTTTTATTAAATGCGTCTTGGATGCCCAATGGAAGCATATGCAACCATATTCCAAGACGGATAAAATCGTTGTCTTATACAGTCTCTCCATATAAATATATGTCAAACTTTGGTTTGTACACGTTCTCACGCCTATTTTTTGGTGTATCGTAGTGAAATGAAAAAATAAGCATTTCAGTTTTTTCTGGCGAAAACTCGATACCTAGGTTGTTTGACCACGCTTCCAGATTGTTCAGCGTGGTTTGCAAAGGATTTTGAAGACCTACGATGTCGTTGCTAGCGACTGACACAACACCGTCGTCTGCCAATTGCCTTAGGTTGCAGTTTGGGGCAAGACATGAGTCGATATCATTTACATAAAAGTTGTATAAAATGGGGCTCAAACAGGACCCTTGTGGTAGTCCAAAATAACTGATCCGTCTTGTTTGAGCGAGACCATTATCGAAATTCATTGCTTTTTCAGAAAGGAGGTTGCAAAGGTAAGTGTTTAGTTTAGGACTTAACCCCGCGTTTTGAAGTTTTTGACCTAGTATGCTAATCGATACTGAGTCAAATGCCCTTTTTATATCTAGAAATACAGAGGCCAACATCTCTTTACGAGTATGTGCCAGCTCTATTTCTGAAACTAGAAGCGCTAAGCAATCGTTTGTACCCTTACCTTTGCGGAAACCAAATTGGGTACTGGACAACAAGTTGTTAGACTCCAACCAGTTGTCCAATCGAAAAAGAATCATCCTCTCGAACAATTTGCGCAAGCACGATAGTAGGGATATAGGTCTATAAGACCCGTGCTCTGATGACGGTTTGCCGGGTTTCAAGATGGCGACTACTTTCACCTCTCTCCATTCTTGCGGGACTATATTGAGATCTATCATTTTGTTAAATATCATCAATATCCGCTTCTTCGCCACGTCTGGAAGGTTTCGGAGAAGACTACTCCTAATCTTATCCAGTCCGGGGGAAGAATTATTGCAAGAAAGGAGAGCTAGGGATAGCTCGACCATGGAGAAAGGTGCATCCAAGCTGGGATCACTGCAAGGCGCATGTTGTTCAAATTTCTGCGCTGGAACGAAATCTGGACAGATTCTTTCGGCGAACTGAAAAAGCCACTCTCCTGAAAATCTTTCGCTCTCATTTGTAATTGTGCTGTTTCGCATCCTTCTACCCATTGTCCACAACGCACGTAGCGAAGTGTCAGGCGGGAGGTTTTTGACAAATTTGCGCCAAAATCCTCTCTTTTTCGCTTTAAGTAAGTTATTACATGTTCTCTCCAGTGCCTTATACTTTTCGTATAAGGCAATGGAGTCATGGAGTTTATATTGTCCAAATGCCTTTCGCTTTGCTACGTATGCAGTTTGGCAGTCTCTGTCCCACCAAGGAGTGGGAGGCTTGGTATGCGTCCTTATTTGGCGGGGCTCTCTTGTTTGGGCTGCAAGAGCGCACTCGTTTACACAGTCTACGAGATTTTTGTATTCCACTAGTGGGTCAAAAATGGATGTCACAGATGGCAGCCTCACTGACATAAGTGCGTTGTATCTCGTCCAATCAATATTCCTTGTCATGTCGTAGTTGACCAGTATGCTATTGATTGGGCGCCTTCCAGTAGTGATTTTAATTTCAATCGGTAAGTGATCGCTGCCATTAGGGTCCTGGATAACCTTCCACAAAGTATCCAGAGCAAGCGACACTGAGCATAGAGACAGGTCTATTGCACTGTCACGCGCCGAAGGCCCTGCCACTCTATTAGCATCGCCGGAGTTTAATATTATCAATCTATGGTTGTCGCAAAAGTCCCTAATGACTGGAGCACGTGAGTCGTCTCGTGTGCATCCCCAGTCGTATCCATGAGAATTGAAATCTCCCAGGATAAGAAAAGGTGTTTTCATTGCCGATGCTATTATTTTAAGATCCTTTTTGATCTTCTCAAGTTCAATCTCGGCTTCCGGTGGGATATATACAGATGCAAAGGATAAATCAAGATCGCCTATCTTTGCCTGGATTGCGACACATTCAATAATTAGTAGTGAGGGGAGGGGTATTCGAAAGAATTGTATGTTTTTTCGTACTCCTATGAGTACTCCCCCACCACGCCTAACCCTATCTATAGTGTTTCGATCTTGGCGTATAATGTTATATCCGTGGAAGGTAACTTTTTTATCAGGGGAGAGCCAAGTTTCTGATAGGACAAATACATCTATGTTGTGCTTGTTTACCTGTACTTTAAACATAACTATTTTTCCAAGAAAACTTCTACAATTCCATTGGAGTATGTTAGCCATGGACGGGTTAATGTTCCAATTGTACCAACGAACTCAAAGCAGGCCATTGCCCAAGCCATTGCTTTATTGCGCTGACCAACATTGGTCGTGTCATAGCAATTATGCTTTTCAATGGTTCTGGAAAAGCCAGCGCTGTAATCATTGAGTCAATCATTTCTGAAATGGACAGCGACTGAACCTTTCGTCGAGGTTTCTTTTTTGGCTCTGGCTTGGGCTGGGGATTTCGGGGGGAGGGAAGGAGAAGGGAGTGATGGAAGATCCTCGTCCAGCGAAGGATTATTAGGTTTTCTGGGACGAGGGGCACGTGCTAGACGAGGTGGTGCCTGGGGAGGAGAATTTTTCTTCTCATAACGTAGAGAAGCTTTCTTCTCCTTAGGAGGCGTAGCCTTCATAGGAGTTTTCCTAGGACGACGTCGATTCACGGATCTCTTCACTCTTATTATCACCTCCGAGATTTTAGGGACTGGTTCCTGGTTTACCGATGTGAACTCTTCAGCTAGCACGCTGTATGTGTTTTCGGTCGAGCTACCATTCGCTAGAACTGCAGCATATGACCCACGGGCCAATTGGTACTGGGCTTTTTTTAGTTCATTTTGGGACTTCTTGTACACTGGGCACTCTTTTAGTTCATGCCAATGATTTTTACATTGAGCGCATTTGAATGGCGCTGCAGTGCAATCCGAGGACGGATGTTGACCTTGACATTTAAAACATTTAAACTTGTTGCTGCATAAGTCTTTTGTATGACCTATTTCACTACATTTCTCGCATGTTGGAATCTTGGGAACAAAGGGTCTTGCAATAGGAATGCGGAGTCCTTCGTACACCAAGAAACTAGGGAGTACAGTTCCCTCAAACGTAACGCGCTTTGATTTTGTTTCCGTGTACGTCTTTTGCCCGTTTACTGTGGAAGAGGTGTAAAGTGGTTTCACCGCAATCACCCTCACCCCTGGAGTGGAAAGAGTCCGGAAAGCACCCATTCCCAACTTTAGCAGTTCTTCGGATGGAATATCCAGATCCTCTACGACACCTGCTACCTCAACTATTCCACCTGGGATATACACCCGGTAGTGATCAGTGAATTGTGGATCAGCTGCTATAGCGTTCGCCTGCATTCGGTCGCTAACGGTGATTCGTATCCGGTTAGTACGAACACGAAATACATCGGTTACCGCAGGATAGCTTTTATGCAGGGATGCAGTTATAGCCACTAGGTTGAGCTCACTTTTTCCGGGCATCATGAAGACACGAAAGTCTCCCCGGTAGCAAGATGGGTATTCACGATGTCTTGCTTTGTCAGTCGACATTGGTGTGACGGTAGCAAGAACTTTTTTGCAACTGGTTCCTTCTTCTACTACTACGGGTTCTTTCCTTTTCTTATGGGATACCGTAGTGAACCCTTCATCAGAGGAAATCGTTACAATTTCCATATTGGCCATATTGGCCACAACAGTTGGGGGCAAACAGATATTATTATTTAATAGAAATACCGCGGAGAGAAATGCAAGATAAGAAAAAAAATGAGAGAGAAAAAAAACAACAACAAAATACTAATACGTACAAAACTACTAGAACTTTGTCATCAACCTATCATCACGCACTGATGTCTACTCACAAAGGCGGAGACTGTAACGGTACTATGTACACTCTACACTCTACACACTCAGCACAATACACACTTGCCACACTGCTTACGCTAGGCATGTGGTGCGTTATATGAAATACACTCGTTACACACAAGTAGGACTTCACACTCACCACCAGGACACACAGTGATACTACTAAAAGGGCAGTCGGTGAACTTTCGGCTTTGAAGCGATTTCGATCTGTTGCTGTGGAGCGATCGTGATAAGCATCCGATCGCATCGACGGTTGGAGACAGAAATGGACTGACTATCCTGCTATGGTAACAATAAGTCACTGAAAGCCAAGCTCACTTCACTAGTGGGTACTTGGCAGGCCCTTGACCGACAGTGGTTGTTGTGCCAAAGAAAATAGAAAAAATTATCGTTGTTACGGCCATGTTTCATCCAAATGAAGCCATCTTGCACTATTTGAATGGCCTTGAAATTTGATGTTGAGTTTTGTTGCCATCTATTATCGTTGTTACGGCCATGTTTCATCCAAATGAAGCCATCTTGCACTATTTGAATGGCCTTGAAATTTGATGTTGAATTTTGTTGCCATCTATTATCGTTGTTACGGCCATGTTTCATCCAAATGAAGCCATATTGCACTATTTGAATGGCCTTGAAATTTGATGTTGAGTTTTTTTTGCCATCTATTATCGTTGTTACGGCCATGTTTCATCCAAATGAAGCCATCTTGCACTATTTGAATGGCCTTGAAATTTGATGTTGAATTTTGTTGCCATCTATTATCGTTGTTACGGCCGTGTTTCATCCAAATGAAGCCATCTTGCACTATTTGAATGGCCTTGAAATTTGATGTTGAATTTTGTTGCCATCTATTATCGTTGTTACGACCATGTTACATCCAAATAAAGGCATCTTGCACTAATATATTGGCCTTGAAATTTGATGTTGAATTTTGTTGCCATCTATTATCGTTGTTACGGCCATGTTTCATCCAAATGAAGCCATCTTGCACTATTTGAATGGCCTTGAAATTTGATGTTGAATTTTGTTGCCATCTATTATCGTTGTTACGGCCATGTTTCATCCAAATAAAGGCATCTTGCACTAATTCAATGGCCTTGAAATTTGATGTTGAGTTTTTTTGCCATCTATTATCGTTGTTACGGCCATGTTTCATACAAATGAAGCCATCTTGCACTATTTGAATGGCCTTGAAATTTGATGTTGAGTTTTGTTGCCATCTATTATCGTTGTTACGGCCGTGTTTCATCCAAATGAAGCCATCTTGCACTATTTGAATGGCCTTGAAATTTGATGTTGAGTTTTTTTGCCATCTATTATCGTTGTTACGGCCGTGTTTCATCCAAATGAAGCCATTTTGCACTATTTGAATGACCTTGAAATTTGATGTTGAATTTTGTTGCCATCTATTATCGTTGTTACGGCCGTGTTTCATCCAAATGAAGCCATCTTGCACTATTTGAATGACCTGGAAATTTGATGTTGAATTTTGTTGCCATCTATTATCATTGTTACGGCCGTGTTTTATCCAAATGAAGCCATATTGCACTATTTGAATGGCCTTGAAATTTGATGTTGAGTTTTGTTGTCATCTATTATCCTTGTTACGGCCATGTTATATCCAAATGAAGCCATATTGCACTATTTGCATGTACTTAAAATTTGATGTTGAGTTTTTTTGCCATCTATTATCGTTGTTACGGCCATGTTTCATCCAAATGAAGCCATCTTGCACTATTTGAATGGCCTTGAAATTTGATGTTGAGTTTTGTTGCCATCTATTATCGTTGTTACGGCCATGTTTCATCCAAATGAAGGCATATTGCACTATTTGAATGGCCTTGAAATTTGATGTTGAGTTTTTTTTGCCATCTATTATCGTTGTTACGGCCATGTTTCATCCAAATGAAGCCATATTGCACTATTTGCATGTACTTAAAATTTGATGTTGAGTTTTTTTGCCATCTATTATCGTTGTTACGGCCATGTTTCATCCAAATGAAGCCATATTGCACTATTTGCATGTACTTAAAATTTGATGTTGAGTTTTTTTGCCATCTATTATCGTTGTTACGGCCATGTTTCATCCAAATGAAGCCATCTTGCACTATTTGAATGGCCTTGAAATTTGATGTTGAATTTTGTTGCCATTTATTATGGTTGTTAACGTTCTTAACAACATGCCCGTCATGGGTTCAAGCCCCGAATAGACCGTGCTCCGATACGTAGGACTGACTATCCTGCTATGGTAACAATAAGTCACTGAAAGCCAAGCTCACTTCACTAGTGGGTACTTGGCAGGCCCTTGACCGACTGTGGTTGTTGTGCCAAAGAAAAAAAGAAAAAAATATCTTTGTTACGGCCATGTTTCATCCAAATGAAGCCATCTTGCACTATTTGAATGGCCTTGAAATTTGATGTTGAGTTTTGTTGCCATCTATCATCGTTGTTACGGCCGTGTTTCATCCAAATGAAGCCATCTTGCACTATTTGAATGGCCTTGAAATTTGATGTTGAATTTTGTTTCCATCTATTATCGTTGTTACGGCCATGTTTCATCCAAATGAAGCCATCTTGCACTATTTGAATGGCCTTGAAATTTGATGTTGAATTTTGTTGCCATCTATTATCGTTGTTACGGCCATGTTTCATCCAAATGAAGCCATAATGCATTATTTGCATGTACTTAAAATTTGATGTTGAGTTTTTTTGCCATCTATTATCGTTGTTACGGCCATGTTTCATCCAAATGAAGCCATCTTGCACTATTTGAATGGCCTTGAAATTTGATGTTGAGTTTTGTTGCCATCTATTATCGTTGTTACGGCCGTGTTTCATCCAAATGAAGCCATCTTGCACTATTTGAATGGCCTTGAAATTTGATGTTGAATTTTGTTGCCATCTATTATCGTTGTTACGGCCATGTTTCATCCAAATGAAGCCATAATGCACTATTTGAATGGCCTTGAAATTTAATGTTGAATTTTGTTGCCATCTATTATCGTTGTTACGGCCATGTTTCATCCAAATGAAGCCATATTGCACTATTTGCATGTACTTAAAATTTGATGTTGAGTGTTTTTGCCATCTATTATCGTTGTTACGGCCATGTTTCATCCAAATGAAGCCATCTTGCACTATTTGAATGGCCTTGAAATTTGATGTTGAATTTTGTTGCCATCTATTATCGTTGTTACGGCCATGTTTCATCCAAATGAAGCCATCTTGCACTATTTGAATGGCCTTGAAATTTGATGTTGAATTTTGTTGCCATCTATTATCGTTGTTACGGCCATGTTTCACCCAAATGAAGCCATATTGCACTATTTGAATGGCCTTGAAATTTGATGTTGAGTTTTGTTGCCATCTATTATCGTTGTTACGGCCATGTTTCATCCAAATGAAGCCATATTGCACTATTTGCATGTACTTAAAATTTGATGTTGAGTTTTGTTGCCATCTATTATCGTTGTTACGGCCATGTTTCATCCAAATGAAGCCATATTGCACTATTTGCATGTACTTAAAATTTGATGTTGAGTTTTGTTGCCATCTATTATCGTTGTTACGGCCATGTTTCATCCAAATGAAGCCATATTGCACTATTTGAATGGCCTTGAAATTTGATGTTGAATTTTGTTGCCATCTATTATCGTTGTTACGGCCATGTTTCATCCAAATGAAGCCATATTGCACTATTTGAATGTCCTTGAAATTTGATGTTGAGTTTTGTTGCCATCTATTATCGTTGTTACGGCCATGTTTCATCCAAATGAAGCCATATTGCACTATTTGCATGTACTTAAAATTTGATGTTGAGTTTTGTTGCCATCTATTATCGTTGTTACGGCCATGTTTCATCCAAATGAAGCCATAATGCACTATTTGAATGGCCTTGAAATTTGATGTTGAATTTTGTTGCCATCTATTATCGTTGTTATGGCCATGTTTCATCCAAATGAAGCCATAATGCACTATTTGAATGGCCTTGAAATTTGATGTTGAGTTTTGTTGCCATCTATTATCGTTGTTACGGCCATGTTTCATCCAAATGAAGCCATATTGCACTATTTGCATGTACTTAAAATTTGATGTTGAGTTTTGTTGCCATCTATTATCGTTGTTACGGCCATGTTTCATCCAAATGAAGCCATAATGCACTATTTGAATGGCCTTGAAATTTGATGTTGAGTTTTGTTGCCATCTATTATCGTTGTTACGGCCATGTTTCATCCAAATGAAGCCATATTGCACTATTTGCATGTACTTAAAATTTGATGTTGAGTTTTGTTGCCATCTATTATCGTTGTTACGGCCATGTTTCATCCAAATGAAGCCATAATGCACTATTTGAATGGCCTTGAAATTTGATGTTGAATTTTGTTGCCATCTATTATCGTTGTTACGGCCATGTTTCATCCAAATGAAGCCATATTGCACTATTTGAATGGCCTTGAAATTTGATGTTGAATTTTGTTGCCATCTATTATCGTTGTTACGGCCATGTTTCATCCAAATGAAGCCATCTTGCACTATTTGAATGTCCTTGAAATTTGATGTTGAATTTTGTTGCCATCTATTATCGTTGTTACGGCCATGTTTCATCCAAATGAAGCCATCTTGCACTATTTGAATGGCCTTGAAATTTGATGTTGAGTTTTGTTGCCATCTATTATCGTTGTTACGGCCATGTTTCATCCAAATGAAGCCATATTGCACTATTTGAATGTCCTTGAAATTTGATGTTGCATTTTGTTGCCATCTATTATCGTTGTTACGGCCATGTTTCATCCAAATGAAGCCATATTGCACTATTTGCATGTACTTAAAATTTGATGTTGAGTTTTGTTGCCATCTATTATCGTTGTTACGGCCATGTTTCATCCAAATGAAGCCATAATGCACTATTTGAATGGCCTTGAAATTTGATGTTGAATTTTGTTGCCATCTATTATCGTTGTTACGGCCATGTTTCATCCAAATGAAGCCATATTGCACTATTTGAATGTCGTTGAAATTTGATGTTGAATTTTGTTGCCATCTATTATCGTTGTTACGGCCATGTTTCATCCAAATGAAGCCATCTTGCACTATTTGAATGGCCTTGAAATTTGATGTTGAGTGTTTTTGCCATCTATTATCGTTGTTACGGCCATGTTTCATCCAAATGAAGCCATCTTGCACTATTTGAATGGCCTTGAAATTTAATGTTGAATTTTGTTGCCATCTATTATCGTTGTTATGGCCATGTTTCATCCAAATGAAGCCATAATGCACTATTTGAATGGCCTTGAAATTTGATGTTGAATTTTGTTGCCATCTATTATCGTTGTTACGGCCATGTTTCACCCAAATGAAGCCATATTGCACTATTTGAATGGCCTTGAAATTTGATGTTGAGTTTTGTTGCCATCTATTATCGTTGTTACGGCCATGTTTCATCCAAATGAAGCCATATTGCACTATTTGCATGTACTTAAAATTTGATGTTGAGTTTTGTTGCCATCTATTATCGTTGTTACGGCCATGTTTCATCCAAATGAAGCCATAATGCACTATTTGAATGGCCTTGAAATTTGATGTTGAATTTTGTTGCCATCTATTATCGTTGTTACGGCCATGTTTCATCCAAATGAAGCCATATTGCACTATTTGAATGTCCTTGAAATTTGATGTTGAATTTTGTTGCCATCTATTATCGTTGTTACGGCCATGTTTCATCCAAATGAAGCCATATTGCACTATTTGCATGTACTTAAAATTTGATGTTGAGTTTTTTTGCCATCTATTATCGTTGTTACGGCCATGTTTCATCCAAATGAAGCCATCTTGCACTATTTGAATGGCCTTGAAATTTGATGTTGAATTTTGTTGCCATCTATTATCGTTGTTATGGCCATGTTTCATCCAAATGAAGCCATAATGCACTATTTGAATGGCCTTGAAATTTGATGTTGAATTTTGTTGCCATCTATTATCGTTGTTACGGCCATGTTTCATCCAAATGAAGCCATATTGCACTATTTGAATGGCCTTGAAATTTGATGTTGAGTTTTGTTGCCATCTATTATCGTTGTTACGGCCATGTTTCATCCAAATTAAGCCATATTGCACTATTTGCATGTTCTTAAAATTTGATGTTGAGTTTTGTTGCCATCTATTATCGTTGTTACGGCCATGTTTCATCCAAATGAAGCCATAATGCACTATTTGAATGGCCTTGAAATTTGATGTTGAATTTTGTTGCCATCTATTATCGTTGTTACGGCCATGTTTCATCCAAATGAAGCCATATTGCACTATTTGAATATCCTTGAAATTTGATGTTGAATTTTGTTGCCATCTATTATCGTTGTTACGGCCATGTTTCATCCAAATGAAGCCATATTGCACTAATTGAATGGCCTTGAAATTTGATGTTGAGTTTTTTTGCCATCTATTATCGTTGTTACGGCCATGTTTCATCCAAATGAAGCCATCTTGCACTATTTGCATGTACTTAAAATTTGATGTTGAGTTTTGTTGCCATCTATTATCGTTGTTACGGCCATGTTTCATCCAAATGAAGCCATCTTGCACTATTTGAATGGCCTTGAAATTTAATGTTGAATTTTGTTGCCATCTATTATCGTTGTTACGGCCATGTTTCATCCAAATGAAGCCATATTGCACTATTTGCATGTACTTAAAATTTTATGTTGAGTGTTTTTGCCATCTATTATCGTTGTTACGGCCATGTTTCATCCAAATGAAGCCATATTGCACTATTTGAATGGCCTTGAAATTTGATGTTGAATTTTGTTGCCATCTATTATCGTTGTTACGGCCATGTTTCATCCAAATGAAGCCATATTGCACTAATTGAATGGCCTTGAAATTTGATGTTGAATTTTGTTGCCATCTATTATCGTTGTTACGGCCATGTTTCATCCAAATGAAGCCATCTTGCACTAATTGAATGGCCTTGAAATTTGATGTTGAATTTTGTTGCCATCTATTATCGTTGTTACGGCCATGTTTCATCCAAATGAAGCCATATTGCACTATTTGAATGGCCTTGAAATTTGATGTTGAATTTTGTTGCCATCTATTATCGTTGTTACGGCCATGTTTCATCCAAATGAAGCCATATTGCACTATTTGAATGGCCTTGAAATTTGATGTTGAATTTTGTTGCCATCTATTATCGTTGTTACGGCCATATTTCATCCAAATGAAGCCATATTGCACTATTTGAATGGCCTTGAAATTTGATGTTGAATTTTGTTGCCATCTATTATCGTTGTTACGGCCATGTTTCATCCAAATGAAGCCATATTGCACTATTTGAATGGCCTTGAAATTTGATGTTGAGTTTTTTTGCCATCTATTATCGTTGTTACGGCCATGTTTCATCCAAATGAAGCCATATTGCACTATTTGCATGTTCTTAAAAACTGATGTTGAGTTTTGTTGCCATCTATTATCGTTGTTACGGCCATGTTTCATCCAAATGAAGCCATAATGCACTATTTGAATGGCCTTGGAATTTAATGTTGAATTTTGTTGCCATCTATTATCGTTGTTACGGCTATGTTTCATCCAAATGAAGCCATATTGCACTATTTGAATGGCCTTGAAATTTAATGTTGAATTTTGTTGCCATCTATTATCGTTGTTACGGCCATGTTTCATCCAAATGAAGCCATATTGCACTATTTGCATGTACTTAAAATTTGATGTTGAGTGTTTTTGCCATCTATTATCGTTGTTACGGCCATGTTTCATCCAAATGAAGCCATCTTGCACTATTTGAATGGCCTTGAAATTTGATGTTGAGTTTTGTTGCCATCTATTATCGTTGTTACGGCCATGTTTCATCCAAATGAAGCCATAATGCACTATTTGAATGGCCTTGAAATTTAATGTTGAATTTTGTTGCCATCTATTATCGTTGTTACGGCCGTGTTTCATCCAAATGAAGCCATCTTGCACTATTTGAATGGCCTTGAAATTTGATGTTGAATTTTGTTGCCATCTATTATCGTTGTTACGGCCATGTTTCATCCAAATGAAGCCATATTACACTATTTGAATGGCCTTGAAATTTGATGTTGAGTTTTTTTGCCATCTATTATCGTTGTTACGGCCATGTTTCATCCAAATGAAGCCATATTGCACTATTTGCATGTACTTAAAAATTGATGTTGAGTTTTGTTGCCATCTATTATCGTTGTTACGGCCATGTTTCATCCAAATGAAGCCATATTGCACTATTTGAATGGCCTTGAAATTTGATGTTGAATTTTGTTGCCATCTATTATCGTTGTTACGGCCATGTTTCATCCAAATGAAGCCATATTGCACTATTTGAATGGCCTTGAAATTTAATGTTGAATTTTGTTGCCATCTATTATCGTTGTTACGGCCATGTTTCATCCAAATGAAGCCATATTGCACTATTTGAATGGCCTTGAAATTTGATGTTGAATTTTGTTGCCATCTATTATCGTTGTTACGGCCATGTTTCATCCAAATGAAGCCATATTTCACTATTTGCATGTACTTAAAATTTGATGTTGAGTTTTGTTGCCATCTATTATCGTTGTTATGGCCATGTTTCATCCAAATGAAGCCATATTGCACTATTTGCATGTACTTAAAATTTGATGTTGAGTGTTTTTGCCATCTATTATCGTTGTTACGGCCATGTTTCATCCAAATGAAGCCATATTGCACTATTTGCATGTACTTAAAATTTGATGTTGAGTTTTGTTGCCATCTATTATCGTTGTTACGGCCATGTTTCATCCAAATGAAGCCATATTGCACTATTTGAATGGCCTTGAAATTTGATGTTGAATTTTGTTGCCATCTATTATCGTTGTTACGGCCATGTTTCATCCAAATGAAGCCATATTGCACTATTTGCATGTACTTAAAATTTGATGTTGAGTGTTTTTGCCATCTATTATCGTTGTTACGGCCATGTTTCATCCAAATGAAGCCATCTTGCACTATTTGAATGGCCTTGAAATTTGATGTTGAATTTTGTTGCCATCTATTATCGTTGTTACGGCCATGTTTCATCCAAATGAAGCCATATTGCACTATTTGAATGGCCTTGAAATTTGATGTTGAATTTTGTTGCCATCTATTATCGTTGTTACGGCCATGTTTCATCCAAATGAAGCCATATTGCACTATTTGAATGGCCTTGAAATTTAATGTTGAATTTTGTTGCCATCTATTATCGTTGTTACGGCCATGTTTCATCCAAATGAAGCCATATTGCACTATTTGAATGGCCTTGAAATTTGATGTTGAATTTTGTTGCCATCTATTATCGTTGTTACGGCCATGTTTCATCCAAATGAAGCCATATTGCACTATTTGAATGGCCTTGAAATTTGATGTTGAATTTTGTTGCCATCTATTATCGTTGTTACGGCCATGTTTCATCCAAATGAAGCCATATTGCACTATTTGAATGGCCTTGAAATTTGATGTTGAATTTTGTTGCCATCTATTATCGTTGTTACGGCCATGTTTCATCCAAATGAAGCCATATTGCACTATTTGCATGTACTTAAAATTTGATGTTGAGTGTTTTTGCCATCTATTATCGTTGTTACGGCCATGTTTCATCCAAATGAAGCCATCTTGCACTATTTGAATGGCCTTGAAATTTGATGTTGAATTTTGTTGCCATCTATTATCGTTGTTACGGCCATGTTTCATCCAAATGAAGCCATATTGCACTATTTGAATGGCCTTGAAATTTGATGTTGAATTTTGTTGCCATCTATTATCGTTGTTACGGCCATGTTTCATCCAAATGAAGCCATATTGCACTATTTGAATGGCCTTGAAATTTAATGTTGAATTTTGTTGCCATCTATTATCGTTGTTACGGCCATGTTTCATCCAAATGAAGCCATCTTGCACTATTTGAATGGCCTTGAAATTTGATGTTGAATTTTGTTGCCATCTATTATCGTTGTTACGGCCATGTTTCATCCAAATGAAGCCATCTTGCACTATTTGAATGGCCTTGAAATTTGATGTTGAATTTTGTTGCCATCTATTATCGTTGTTACGGCCATGTTTCATCCAAATGAAGCCATATTGCACTATTTGCATGTACTTAAAATTTGATGTTGAGTGTTTTTTGCCATCTATTATCGTTGTTACGGCCATGTTTCATCCAAATGAAGCCATATTGCACTATTTGAATGGCCTTGAAATTTGATGTTGAATTTTGTTGCCATCTATTATCGTTGTTACGGCCATGTTTCATCCAAATGAAGCCATATTGCACTATTTGAATGGCCTTGAAATTTGATGTTGAGTTTTGTTGCCATCTATTATCGTTGTTATGGCCATGTTTCATCCAAATGAAGCCATATTGCACTATTTGCATGTACTTAAAATTTGATGTTGAGTTTTGTTGCCATCTATTATCGTTGTTACGGCCATGTTTCATCCAAATGAAGCCATAATGCACTTTTTGAATGGCCTTGAAATTTGATGTTGAATTTTGTTGCCATCTATTATCGTTGTTACGGCCATGTTTCATCCAAATGAAGCCATATTGCACTATTTGAATGGCCTTGAAATTTGATGTTGAATTTTGTTGCCATCTATTATCGTTGTTACGGCCATGTTTCATCCAAATGAAGCCATCTTGCACTATTTGAATGGCCTTGAAATTTGATGTTGAGTTTTTTTGCCATCTATTATCGTTGTTACGGCCATGTTTCATCCAAATGAAGCCATCTTGCACTATTTGCATGTACTTAAAAATTGATGTTGAGTTTTGTTGCCATCTATTATCGTTGTTACGGCCATGTTTCATCCAAATGAAGCCATAATGCACTATTTGAATGGCCTTGAAATTTAATGTTGAATTTTGTTGCCATCTATTATCGTTGTTACGGCCATGTTTCATCCAAATGAAGCCATATTGCACTATATGCATGTACTTAAAATTTGATGTTGAGTGTTTTTGCCATCTATTATCGTTGTTACGGCCATGTTTCATCCAAATGAAGCCATCTTGCACTATTTGAATGGCCTTGAAATTTGATGTTGAATTTTGTTGCCATCTATTATCGTTGTTACGGCCATGTTTCATCCAAATGAAGCCATCTTGCACTAATTCAATGGCCTTGAAATTTGATGTTGAATTTTGTTGCCATCTATTATCGTTGTTACGGCCATGTTTCATCCAAATGAAGCCATCTTGCACTATTTGAATGGCCTTGAAATTTGATGTTGAGTTTTGTTGCCATCTATTATCGTTGTTACGGCCATGTTTCATCCAAATGAAGCCATCTTGCACTATTTGAATGGCCTTGAAATTTGATGTTGAGTTTAGTTGCCATCTATTATCGTTGTTACGGCCGTGTTTCATCCAAATGAAGCCATCTTGCACTATTTGAATGGCCTTGAAATTTGATGTTGAATTTTGTTGCCATCTATTATCGTTGTTACGGCCATGTTTCATCCAAATGAAGGCATATTGCATTATTTGAATGGCCTTGAAATTTGATGTTGAGTTTTTTTTGCCATCTATTATCGTTGTTACGGCCATGTTTCATCCAAATGAAGCCATCTTGCACTTTTTGCATGTACTTAAAATTTGATGTTGAGTTTTGTTGCCATCTATTATCGTTGTTACGGCCATGTTTCATCCAAATGAAGCCATAATGCACTATTTGAATGGCCTTGAAATTTAATGTTGAATTTTGTTGCCATCTATTATCGTTGATACGGCCATGTTTCATCCAAATGAAGCCATATTGCACTATTTGAATGGCCTTGAAATTTGATGTTGAGTTTTGTTGCCATCTATTATCGTTGTTACGGCCATGTTTCATCCAAATGAAGCCATCTTGCACTATTTGAATGGCCTTGAAATTTGATGTTGAGTTTTGTTGCCATCTATTATCGTTGTTACGGCCATGTTTCATCCAAATGAAGCCATAATGCACTATTTGAATGGCCTTGAAATTTGATGTTGAGTTTTGTTGCCATCTATTATCGTTGTTACGGCCGTGTTTCATCCAAATGAAGCCATCTTGCACTATTTGAATGGCCTTGAAATTTGATGTTGAATTTTGTTGCCATCTATTATCGTTGTTACGGCCATGTTTCATCCAAATGAAGCCATATTGCACTATTTGAATGGCCTTGAAATTTGATGTTGAGTTTTTTTGCCATCTATTATCGTTGTTACGGCCATGTTTCATCCAAATGAAGCCATCTTGCACTATTTGCATGTACTTAAAATTTGATGTTGAGTTTTGTTGCCATCTATTATCGTTGTTACGGCCATGTTTCATCCAAATGAAGCCATAATGCACTATTTGAATGGCCTTGAAATTTAATGTTGAATTTTGTTGCCATCTATTATCGTTGTTACGGCCATGTTTCATCCAAAATGAAGCCATATTGCACTATTTGCATGTACTTAAAATTTGAATGTTGAGTGTTTTTGCCATCTATTATCGTTGTTACGGCCATGTTTCATCCAAATGAAGCCATCTTGCACTATTTGAATGGCCTTGAAATTTGATGTTGAATTGTGTTGCCATCTATTATCGTTGTTACGGCCATGTTTCATCCAAATGAAGCCATATTGCACTAATTCAATGGCCTTGAAATTTGATGTTGAATTTTGTTGCCATCTATTATCGTTGTTACGGCCATGTTTCATCCAAATGAAGCCATCTTGCACTATTTGAATGGCCTTGAAATTTGATGTTGAGTTTTGTTGCCATCTATTATCGTTGTTACGGCCATGTTTCATCCAAATGAAGCCATCTTGCACTATTTGAATGGCCTTGAAATTTGATGTTGAGTTTTGTTGCCATCTATTATCGTTGTTACGGCCGTGTTTCATCCAAATGAAGCCATCTTGCACTATTTGAATGGCCTTGAAATTTGATGTTGAGTTTTTTTGCCATCTATTATCGTTGTTACGGCCATGTTTCATCCAAATGAAGCCATTTTGCACTATTTGAATGGCCTTGAAATTTGATGTTGAATTTTGTTGCCATCTGTTATCGTTGTTACGGTCGTGTTTCATCCAAATGAAGCCATCTTGCACTATTTGAATGGCCTTGAAATTTGATGTTGAATTTTGTTGCCATCTATTATTGTTGTTACGGCCATGTTTCATCCAAATGAAGCCATATTGCACTATTTGAATGGCCTTGAAATTTGATGTTGAGTTTTTTTGCCATCTATTATCGTTGTTACGGCCATGTTACATCCTAATAAAGGCATCTTGCACTAATTCATTGGCCTTGAAATTTGATGTTGAATTTTGTTGCCATCTATTATCGTTGCTACGGCCATGTTTCATCCAAATGAAGCCATCTTGCACTAATTCATTGGCCTTGAAATTTGATGTTGAATTTTGTTGCCATCTATTATCGTTGTTACGGCCATGTTTCATCCAAATAAAGGCATCTTGCACTAATTGAATGGCCTTGAAATTTGATGTTGAATTTTGTTGCCATCTATTATCGTTGTTACGGCCATGTTTCATCCAAATGAAGCCATATTGCACTATTTGCATGTACTTAAAATTTGATGTTGAGTTTTGTTGCCATCTATTATCGTTGTTACGGCCATGTTTCATCCAAATGAAGCCATAATGCACTATTTGAATGGCCTTGAAATTTGATGTTGAATTTTGTTGCCATCTATTATCGTTTGTTACGGCCATGTTTCATCCAAATGAAGCCATATTGCACTATTTGCATGTACTTAAAATTTGATGTTGAGTTTTGTTGCCATCTATTATCGTTGTTACGGCCATGTTTCATTCAAATGAAGCCATCTTGCACTATTT